>NW_028323042.1:357776-360276 GCF_047325235.1 Durio zibethinus | reverse complement strand
ATTGATGGTCGAGGCCTTGGCCGAAGTTCGATTTTGAGCCACGGTGCCCATGCTTGGCTCCAGCATGTGCTGGTGCCGCATTTTTTTCACTCGGGACAGCATCGCCGGAGCATCGCCGGAGTACCGCCGGAGAACCTGACCGGCGGCATTGGGGTTCCGGCGATTGGGAGGGGGGCCGGGGGGGTGTGCGCACATGATGTGCGATGGGTGCTGGTACTTGGCCTTGTGTTGGCCCCCTATCCCTCATCAAACCTCTGAGAATTCACACCCCCTTAAAGAGCATTTGAGATTTTACAGGTTTGCTACCAGTAGCCGTTAAAGTGTCTGAAATGGGGACACTTTTTTCAAACGGTCACAAAATCTTCTCTACTTCGAGTTTTTAGCTGAATTTTTTTGTGCATGCCAACAAAAATAGAAGGATCATGCCTACAAAATTTGGGGCCAAAAATCCTTATAAAAAAATTTTAAAAAATCCCGAACCGCAAAAAGTTTCGAAAATCGTGAAAAATAGAAAACGAGTCATCTTCCAACGAAACTTCACGTGAAGGCTTAGGGGACCATTGTATGAATTTACAAGCCATAAAAATGGCATTGGCACGGCAGAAATTTGAAGATGTGCCTAAACCCACCAGGGCCCAGCGTGTGCCGATGGTGCTCGAGGCAACCGCCCGCACCAGGGCCCAGCGTGTGCCGATGGTGCCCGAGGCAAGCGCCCGCACCAGGGCCCAGCGTGTGCCGATGGTGGTCGAGGCAACCGCCCGCACCAGGGCCGATAGTGTGCCGATGGTGCTCGAGGCAACCTGTCGCACCAGGGCCCAGCGTGTGCCGATGGTGATCGAGGCAACCTGCCGCACCAGGGCCCAGCGTGTGCCGATGGTGGTCGAGGCAAGCGCCCGCACCAGCGCCCAGCGTGTGCCGATGGTGCTCGAGGCAACCGACCGCACCAGGGCCCAGCGTGTGCCGATGGTGCTCGAGGCAACCTGCCGCACCAGGGCCCAGCGTGTGCCGATGGTGGTCGAGGCAAGCGCCCGCACCAGGGCCCAGCGTGTGCCGATGGTGGTCGAGGCAACCGCCCGCACCAGGGCCCAGCGTGTGCCGATGGTGCTCGAGGCAACCTGCCGCACCAGGGCCGAGCGTGTGCCGATGGTGGTCGAGGCAAGCGCCCGCACCAGGGCCCAGCGTGTGCCGATGGTGGTCGAGGCAACCTGCCGCACCAGGGCCCAGCGTGTGCCGATGGTGCTCGAGGCAACCGACCGCACCAGGGCCGAGCGTGTGCCGATGGTGCTCGAGGCAAGCGCCCGCACCAGGGCCCAGCGTGTGCCGATGGTGCTCGAGGCAACCGACCGCACCAGGGCCGAGCGTGTGCCGATGGTGGTCGAGGCAAGCGCCCTCACCAGGGCCCAGCGTGTGCCGATGGTGGTCGAGGCAACCTGCCGCACCAGGGCCCAGCGTGTGCCGATGGTGCTCGAGGCAACCGACCGCACCAGGGCCGAGCGTGTGCCGATGGTGCTCGAGGCAAGCGCCCGCACCAGGGCCCAGCGTGTGCCGATGGTGGTCGAGGCAACCTGCCGCACCAGGGCCCAGCGTGTGCCGATGGTGCTCGAGGCAACCTGCCGCACCAGGGCCCAGCGTGTGCCGATGGTGGTCGAGGCAAGCGCCCGCACCAGGGCCCAGCGTGTGCCGATGGTGGTCGAGGCAACCGCCCGCACCAGGGCCCAGTGTGTGCCGATGGTGGTCGAGGCAACCGCCCGCACCCGGGCCCAGCGTGTGCCGATGGTGGTCGAGGCAACCTGCCGCACCAGGTCCCAGCGTGTGCCGATGGTGCTCGAGGCAACCGACCGCACCAGGGCGGAGCGTGTGCCGATGGTGGTCGAGGCAAGCGCCCGCACCAGGGCCCAGCGTGTGCCGATGGTGGTCGAGGCAACCTGCCGCACCAGGGCCCAACGTGTGCCGATGGTGCTCGGGGCAACCGACCGCACCAGGGTCGAGCGTGTGCCGATGGTGCTCGAGGCAAGCTGCCGCACCAGGGCCCAGCGTGTGCCGATGGTGGTCGAGGCAACCGCCCGCACCAGGGCCCAGCTTGTGCCGATGGTGATCGAGGCAACCTGCCGCACCAGGGCCCAGCGTGTGCCGATGGTGGTCGAGGGAACCTGCCGCACCAGGGCCCAGCGTGTGCCGATGGTGGTCGAGGCAAGCGCCCGCACCAGGGCCCAGCGTGTGCCGATGGTGGTCGAGGCAACCGACCGCACCAGGGCCCAGCGTGTGCCGATGGTGCTCGAGGCAACCTGCCGCACCAGGGCCCAGCGTGTGCCGATGGTGGTCGAGGCAAGCGCCCACACCAGGGCCCAGCGTGTGCCGATGGTGGTCGAGGCAACCTGCCGCACCAGGGCCCAGCGTGTGCCGATGGTGCTCGAGGCAACCGACCGCACCAGGGCCGAGCGTGTGCCGATGGTGGTCGAGGCAAGCGCCCGCACCAGGGCCCAGCGTGTGCCGATGGTGG
>NW_028323042.1:341906-347276 GCF_047325235.1 Durio zibethinus | reverse complement strand
AAGAGGAGTGGATTCGTCCTTTTAAGTATTTATTTTGTTGTGGTCATTTGATTTGTTAATTTGTTATGTTAATAGTAATAAAGAGAATAACGAATAGAAAGTAATGGCTTGGCTCGTGGATAAACGACCAATCCCCGGTAGAAGAGAAGGTTCCATTGGAACTATTATTTATTTCAGGGTGTCTTGTCTCTCTTTTTTTTAAGTAAAAAAAAAAAAGAGAGGAAGTGTGAAGAGAAATGGCAAGAAGATATTGGAACATAAATTTGGAAGAGATGCTGGAAGCAGGAGTTCATTTTGGTCATGGTACTAGGCAATGGAATCCTAGAATGGCGCCATATATCTCTGCAAAACGTAAGGGTATTCATATTACAAATCTGACTAGAACTGCTCGTTTTTTATCAGAAGCTTGTGATTTAGTTTTTGATGCAGCAAGTAAGGGAAAACAATTCTTAATTGTTGGTACCAAAAAGAAAAATAAAGCAGCTGATTCAGTGTCGCGGGCTGCAATAAGGGCTCGGTGTCATTATGTTAATAAAAAATGGCTCGGTGGTATGTTAACAAATTGGCCCACTACAGAAACAAGGCTTCGTAAGTTCAGGGACTTGAGAACAGAACAAAAGACGGGGAGACTCAATCGTCTTCCGAAAAGAGATGCAGCTATGTTGAAGAGACAATTATCTCGCTTTCAAACATATCTGGGCGGGATTAAATATATGACGGGATTGCCTGATATTGTAATCATCGTTGATCAGCAAGAAGAATATACGGCTCTTCGAGAATGTATCACTTTGGGAATTCCAACAATTTGTTTAATCGATACAAATTGTGATCCCGATCTCGCAGATCTTTCGATTCCAGCAAATGATGACGCTATAGCTTCAATTCGATTAATTCTTAACAAATTAGTAGTCGCAATTTGTGAGGGTCGTTCTAGCTATATACGAAATCCTTGATTAATAATAAGATAAATAAATTATTTTTTGGAACTACATAGATCTATGGAATCGGTTACTATATCCTGAATCGAACAAAAGAGATAAAAAAACTGTGAATATTGTGTGATTAGTTTAGTCGGTGTCAAAAATCTAGAATTTGAGTAGGCAAGAGAAGATTGAATCAAAATAATTCCTTTTTTTTTTTTAAGTAAAGTTCTATTTCTGTCAGAGGGCAATATGAATGGTATATCATGTTCCATCAACGCACTAAACGGTTTATACGATATCTCTGGTGTGGAAGTAGGCCAACATTTCTATTGGCAAATAGGAGGTTTCCAAGTCCATGCTCAAGTACTTATTACTTCTTGGGTTGTAATTGCTATCTTATTAGGTTCCGCCGTTATCGCTGTTCGGAATCCACAAACCATTCCAACCGACGGTCAAAATTTCTTCGAATATGTTCTTGAATTCATTCGAGACGTGAGCAAAACTCAGATTGGAGAAGAATATGGTCCATGGGTTCCCTTTATTGGAACTATGTTTCTATTTATTTTTGTTTCTAACTGGTCGGGTGCTCTTTTACCTTGGAAAATCATACAATTACCTCATGGAGAGTTAGCCGCACCCACGAATGATATAAATACTACTGTTGCTTTAGCTTTACTCACGTCAGTAGCATATTTCTATGCGGGTCTTTCCAAAAAAGGATTAGGGTATTTCAGTAAATACATTCAACCAACTCCAATTCTTTTACCCATTAACATTTTAGAAGATTTCACAAAACCCCTATCACTTAGTTTTCGACTTTTCGGGAATATATTAGCTGATGAATTAGTAGTTGTTGTTCTTGTTTCTTTAGTACCTTCAGCCGTTCCTATACCTGTCATGTTCCTTGGATTATTTACAAGTGGGATTCAAGCTCTTATTTTTGCAACTTTAGCTGCGGCTTATATAGGCGAATCCATGGAGGGTCATCATTGACTAGTTTTTGTTTTTGAAATAGTCTAGCCTTTTTTTTTTTAGCTTAGCTTAGTCCAATGCAATGTATGCGCAACTCAAGATAATCTATTTACTTAGGGACCATAAATATACAAATACGACGGTCTAGAGTAATAACAAAAAAGATTATGATATTAGAGAATTGTAATAAAAAAAAAAGGAAAGAGATCTAATCTAACTTTTTCCTAAAATTTTGGTTTGGTCCATTTTTTTTTTATTTATATTTATATCCTATTTCCCTTCAATGAATATTATCTTTATATTGATATTGTTTTGGTTTATTCAATTTCAATATTATGAGTCCTAATTTGAATAGGAATTCTTATGGTATCAATTTAGGGTCTATGATTTAAAAAAAGCTGTTCTTTCTATAGAATGATTCCCATTTCAGTCGATTTCATTCAATGCAACGATTGACCAAAAGAAAATTTTAATAAATAATAAAATAAATTGCATGAACTTAGCTCAATCAAATATTGATATTGATTTTTTATTTTTATGCAATGATTTGGTCTAATGAATTCGTCTATTTATTTAGATTGTATCCGTGTGAGATAATGATAAATAAAAGGAAGGGACGAATTGACAAAAAACGATATAAAAAATGATTAGAAAAAAAAGGGGGGGTAGAATTAGGTATATGGAATCTAATGGCTATAAGCCAACTCTTGTCCATCCTTTGAGGAATAATTCTAGAATCCGATTGAATCTAAGATATGAATAGTTGGTTTACGTTATGTAAGAAACACATGTATATGGGATATTAGATATTGACTAGTTATATATGAACTCAAAATATATCTAATCCACCCTACTACTGTGGATTTAGATAGGGATTCCAATAGAAGAATAGAAGTTCTTCTGTTTCGTCTTTGACTCTGAATTGAATGAATAAAGAGATAAAATAAAGACAAAACGAAGAATTCAAAGCAAAGAATGGGTTAGAAAAAAAGAAATGGAAGAACAAAGTATGCGCGGATTCAAAAAAATCCAGTGGATAGGAACTAAAAAAAAGATATCGAAATAGTTCTGACGGTTCAATAATATTCTCACTTCCATTCGGAGTTCTTAGTTACTTGGGCAGGTTGAATCTTAGTGATGGAATAATATAATTAAGTAAAAATTCATTGGATGATTGTATCATTAACCATTTCTTTATTTTGGTGCGAGGAACTTATCATGAATCCACTGGTTTCTGCCGCTTCCGTTATTGCTGCTGGGTTGGCTGTCGGGCTTGCTTCTATTGGACCTGGAGTTGGTCAAGGTACTGCTGCGGGCCAAGCTGTAGAAGGTATCGCGAGACAACCCGAGGCAGAGGGAAAAATACGAGGTACTTTATTGCTTAGTTTGGCTTTTATGGAAGCTTTAACAATTTATGGGCTGGTTGTAGCATTGGCACTTTTATTTGCGAATCCCTTTGTTTAATCCTATAAACATGAGAATTGTGTATTTTTTTTTTCTTATTTTATGGCTTGGGACTTACTCCTCGCTTTTTCGAATTATATCAAGATTTCACCCCTACAATTACTTATTTGTTGGGACAATAATCCATGGGAAGGATTAATTTGAGGATGAGGAATTATCACACTGACTCGCTTTCTTCCTTCCCCTTCTTAGTTCAAGAGAAACCTTTTTTATTGTTTAAAGGAGTGTTGCAACAAATGAGGTATTTTGCCATTGACATGAAACCCGCCCCCCCCTAATTCTAATAAGTATCATTATTATTGGGAATTTTCAACTGAAAAAAAAAAATACATTTCTAGCTAAATAGAATCTATTTTTGACTCCGTTTAGACGTAGGTAAATAAAAATTTATAATAATGAATAATTTAATAATAATAAATTAATTAATATTAATAATAAATTAATAATTTATTAAAAAAAAAAAAGAAATACATAGAATTAGAATAATTAGAATAATCTAAATATGATAGAATAGAATAAATAGAAAAGGAGTCAAAGTGATATAATACAAAAAAAAGAACCGAGTTCTTTTTTTTTTTTTTTAGTCTATCTAAAATAAAATAGGAGATCATATGAAAAATGTAACCGATTCTTTCCTTTCCTTGGGTCACTGGCCATCCGCCGGGAGTTTCGGATTTAATACCGATATTTTAGCAACAAATCCAATAAATCTAAGTGTAGTCCTTGGTGTATTGATCTTTTTTGGAAAGGGAGTGTGTGCGAGTTGTTTATTTCAAGAATAGGCTGGATTCACCCAGTTGCACTTTTTTTCATTATAACTAGGAAAGAAAAGAGTGCATGATCCCGCGAATTACTTCTGAATAAATTTCAAAATCATATTTAAGAACCATAGCATTTCGTCATTCATTGGTACATCGACTTTGATTCTCTATTAACCAATAATCCGGGACCATTAACATGGTTAAGGCCAAACTGTTTGAAGTTCAGATGCAGCAGGGTACTCTTTCTACTACTATGTTAATAAATACAGAAATATTTTCAAATAGTGGAAAATGTTTTTTCGATATAAAACACTCATGTCGATAAAACGATTCGAGCCCCTTTTTCCAATGCTGAATCGATGACCTATGTATAAAGTGAGAAGAATTCTTTGAATTTGAAGAAAAAAAAAAAAGAAACAACTTTGCTGACAAATTACAATTATACATTATACAATTCTAAGTACAATTATACAATTATAAATTATTATAAATTAATTATATGTAAATTTTTTATTTATTATTTATTTATTATACTTTTTAGTTTAGTTTTTTGATATATTTTCTATTTTGGTCAGAAGAATCCTCCGAATATTCTGGTCTTGGATTAGTGATCAGTTTCGATATTTTGGAATATGAATAGAGAAGAGAGGGAGAGGGTAAGCTCATTACATTAGAAAAAAAAAAAAGATATGGGAATTAAGTCCCAATAAATAAGAAATAATTGAGCGTGAGAGCCAAATGAATCGAAATATTCATGTTTGGTTCGGGAAGGGATCATGGAATTTTTGAAATAAAAAAAAAAAATGAATGTAAAGATAATCTACTTTCATTAAGTGATTTATTAGATAATCGAAAAGAGAGGATCTTGAATACTATTCGAAATTCAGAAGAACTACGCGGGGGGGCTATTGAACAGCTGGAAAAAGCCCGGGCCCGCTTACGGAAAGTGGAAATGGAGGCAGATCGGTTTCGAGTGAATGGATACTCTGAGATAGAACGAGACAAATTGAATTTGATTAATTCAACTTATAAGATTTTGGAACAATTAGAAAATTACAAAAACGAAACCATTCATTTTGAACAACAAAGAGCGATTCATCAAGTCCGACAACGGGTTTTCCAACAAGCTTTACAAGGAGCTCTAGGAACTCTGAATAGTTCTTTAAACAACGAGTTACATTTACGTACCATTAGCGCTAATATTGGCCTGTTTGGGGTGATGAAAGAAATAACTGATTAGTCCTTTTTTT
>NW_028323042.1:334406-339406 GCF_047325235.1 Durio zibethinus | reverse complement strand
ATGTAAATGTCTCTAGTAAACCAAAGTTATCGTTTAATAGCTATTTTGCTTCAATCTATCCTATCAAAAAAAATTGAAGATTTAGTTACGATTAGAAATACACTTTTCTATCTTTATCCATGGATTTTTTCCTCATACTTATTCAACTGGAAGTATTGATCCAATTCAAAAAAAAAAAAAAAATTATGTTTCGTAATTTCATAATCCAATTTTTCAATTTAGAATATAATCATATAATTATATAATTTAATTGGCCCTTGGATACAAATCACGAGAATGTATATTCTTCCTCAAATCTTTCGTTGAGAGGTAAAGGATTAAATCCTTTTAAGAAATAAAGTTTTTGCTCGGAATATGAATCAAACCGAAGGACCCCTTAACTATTAAGGGGATTAATAGAACGAATCACACTTTTACCACTAAACTATACCCGCTACAATGCGATTATTGTATATAAAGAGACCCTTTGTCGAACAGGGGAATTGGGCGTAATCAAGATAGGATCACAAGATAGGGGGATAAAAAATCCTGAAAATTAGAGCCTTGCCGCCTTTTGTCAGAAGACTTGATAAAATTAGGAAAAGAGTAGTTATTTCATTTAAATAACTAAATAAAAATAACTAAATAAAAACTTCTTTCCTTTGTTATAGGAGTTTTGATAGATAGGGTTCGACAAAAGAACTTAGTCATAACATAAAAATGGATTGTGCAAAAATCCATAGTTTTTTTTATTATTTATTCTAGTTATTCTAGTAAAATAAATGTAAATAAAAAGAAAGAGGAAGAAAAGAAAGAATCGAAATGATATTTGGATTCTATATCATAGGAACGGAAATAGTACTTCTTCTGCTTCTGATTGTTGATTCAATCCAATAACAAGATTTTTTTGTTACAACAAGTCAGATCGCAGAATCATAGAAAAAATTATTTATTTGAGTTGAAAATAAAAAAATGAGCCCGGCCGGGTCAGTACCCGGCCGGTCCGTGGAAATTGGAAATAAAAAAGTCCCTTTTGAGCGAAATCAAAATGAAATGGAATTACTGATAAAAGTTGTATATATTTATATTCTATATAATAAAATTAAGAATCTATAGATATATAGATTAATAATACCCTAATAAGATTAATAATACTCTAATATTAATATAAATAAATAAAAATTAATATAATTAATATATTAATATAAATAAATAAAAATATAAATAAATAAAAATCTATATAACAAAATAACAAAGGTCTATATAACAAAGGAAAGAGGGCTTTTTTCAAGCATTTCTTTTTGCGTGCTGTAACTGTAACATAGTAATTATCTTTTCTAAATTAGGAGAGATGGCTGAGTGGACTAAAGCGTCGGATTGCTAATCCGTTGTGCGAGTTATTCGTACCGAGGGTTCGAATCCCTCTCTTTCCATTTCGGTTTTTGACAGTGGAATAGATCAAATCCTAATACCATTTATAAAAATGAAGCAAGGAACTCTCCCTTTTTTATTCTTCCCGTCCAGGATTACCAGGATTACGTCCCGGATCATTAGATAGGAGTCCGAAGATGAAGAGAGAAACAAAGAATATCGTTGCGGTGTAAACAACGAATTTAAGATTACGCATTGTACAACCTCCCATAGAATTTTTTTGTAAAAAGAAGAGAATGGATTCTTCGTTTTTATTTTTCTATTTATATACGCAATTATACGCAATTTTTATTTTTCTATTTATATATATACGCAATTATACGCAATTTTTATTTTTCTATTTTTATACGAAAATAGATTCCTCGTTTTTATACTACATAGCCTATTTTGACACCAAGAAATAAAGTGATTTCTAGAATTTCTAGAAATCGAAAAGAATTTTCAGAAATTCATTTATAATAAGAGTTGAGTTTTTCATTACAAAAAAAAATTCTTTTATACCAACAATTATATATTGTGGCGGACTTTAATCCAAATAGGGTTCTTCGGCGAAAAAGGGTCAGAATGAGGAAATGGGATGATCCAGCTTTATCATGGCTATCCAAGAATTTCAATCTTTGAATTGAGGGTTCGGTTCGTTCATAGTGTTCATAGTGTAAGACTTATCTAATCTTTTCAATTGTTACAATTTTTTTTTCTTGAATAAATCATGAATTTTTCTAGGACAGTATTAAGGATCTCATCGAAAACTTACAGCAGCTTGCCAAACAAAGGCTAAGAGAAAAAAGAGAACAGGTATTACTGGCATAAAATCTACGATTGGATTCAAAAAAGCATAGGCCTCGGGCAATTTGGCGAATAAAAAACTACTCGAAAAAAGGGCAGAATTCAAACAGATACAGATCAAATTAAAGATATTAAGATTAAGCATAACAAAATTTTGTTCTTGGAGATAATTTTGATTGAGTTATTAATATGTTTTTTGATATAAGGAAAAAAATGAAGAAAGGAAAATAAGGCAGACTAAACAATACTTCTTTGAACTCACCCAATCAAAAAGCCTTCAATTCTTACAAGAGAATAGAAGAAATCATACTTTCATACAATATCTTAATTGAATTATATGTAATGATCAATAAATTCGGTTTAATTCTCTATCCATACGTGCCAAAATCCTAGCAAGAATCTAATCTATTCCATAGTTATTTGGAACTGGAATTGACGAACAGGGAATACCCATATTAGTGTTTAGTAGTTTCAAATAGAAATCTAAATGGGGCGTGGCCGAGTGGTAAGGCAACGGGTTTTGGTCCCGCTATTCGAAGGTTCGAATCCTTTCGTCCCAGAGCCTACTCTTTTTATATATCAGAATAACGATATCCGAATCTAAATTGCTCTTTTTTTTTTAACAACCTTCTTTCTAAGAGTCAAATATTGGAGAAAATGTGATTCTTGCTTTTGATTTTTAATGATTTCTTAAGATTGGCACTCGAAGAACTGTGAGATTGGCGAATCTATTCTATCGAGTTATTTGATCTATCGAGTTATTTGAAGATGCAAGGCAGATTCAAAAAGATTAGTTTATTTGTGTTATTTATAATATTCGTAATATTATTATTATTAATTATATTATTAATTTCTTATTAATTAGAATAGAAAAGCTTAATATTAATAAAAGTATAAAAAAATAAAAATATATTGTATTCATACAATATGGGTTAATTTGAATTCTTATTGAGGCTTTTTCTTCCTAAATTATCTATTTATTTCATATAGATTCATATAGAAGGAAATTGATTTCATATAGAAGGAAAAAGTATAGATAGATTACTATGTATCGACTGAACCAATGACTATTCATGATTCCATAATTGAATCAATGTTCCAAACTAGAGGAATGTTATGGTAAAACTTCGTTTGAAACGATGTGGTAGAAAGCAACGTGCGACTTGAAGGACATGATCGGCTGTGGATGTCAAAACCCACCACCTTCCATTATGTAGAAATGAAGGTGCTTTTGGCTCGACATCCTTTGTTCTGTTCTATTATAATCCGTCTTTTTGTTGGGTTGTAATGTAAATAGTACAGGATGGAGCTCGAAGAGAAACATCCATTTTTCAGGGGCAAGGATCTAGGGTTAATTAATGGAAATAAATAAGTTGGAACAACTTCGTAAGTCTATTTTTGATATAGAAATCGAAAAGCTCCGATTCAAACTATTTTCAAATCAAAAAGAAAAATTGTTGGAATTGGTAAAACTCTTTCGATCAAAAGTGTATAATGCGGGAATTAATCGTTCATATGATTCTTTGATAGAAAGAAAAAAAGAGAGAAAAAGGGGCATGTTGCTGCCATTTTTGAAATGATTAAATATCGCCGAAGTAATGTCTAAACCCAATGATTCAAGACAAAGATAAAGGATCCTAGAACAAGGAAATACCCTTTTCAATTGTCTCAACAACTAGATCAAAATGAAGAATCGAAATCGATTCTAAACGAGACAAACAAAAAAAGGGGTTAGAGACCACTCAATAAAAGAATGCCTAAGGATTTTTTTTTGAGCATTTTGAGAGTTATTTGACTTGAGTTATGAGAGTACGAATGCTTTTTTCTTCTTTTTTTTTGAAAAAAAAAAGACGGGTTTAAATGTCTAATTGATTTGCCGGGTTTATGGATCTTTTTGACATTCTAATTACATACATTATAATTCCATACATAGACATAACTTTTAATAGACATAACTTTTAATCATTTTTTTTTTTTTTTCTCGAGCCGTACGAGGAGAAAACTTCTTATACGTTTCTAGGGGGGGGGTATTATTTAACTACATCTATCCCAATGAGCCGTTTATCGAATCGTTGCAATTGATGTTCGATCCCGAAGAGAGGGAAGAGATCTTCGAAAAGTTGGTTTTTATGATCCGATAAATAATCAAACCCATTTGAATGTTCCCGCTATTCTCTATTTCCTTGAAAAAGGAGCTCAACCCACAGGAACTGTCCATGATATTTTAAAGAAGGCCGGGGTTTTTACGGAACTTAGTCTTAATCAAACAAAATTCAATTAATGAAATACAAAAAAGAGGGGGTGGATGACTCATATCTAGCTTTGTATAAATTTTTCTTTATAATTTCCTCCCCCCTCTTTTGTTTTATTCATACTTTTTTATTTATTATTCGTATTTCTTATTGCTTTGCTACTATAGAATACCGTGTTCTATAACAGATTTTATTGAGCTAATTTTATTGATATAAAATATAGAGAAAAAAGATCAATTGAATAAATGAAGTAATTGCATTTAAAAAAATAACATAAAATAAGATAAAAAAAAAAAAATAACATAAAATAAGATAAAAAAACAGAGAAAATAACAAGAAAAAATAACATATAAAAATAGAAAATATTAATAATAATTAATAATAAATAATAATAATTAATAATAAATAATTAATAATAAATATTATAATAATAAATATTATAATAATAAATATTATAATAATAAAAATAATAAATATTATAATAATAAATATTATTAATAATAAAAATAATAAATATTATAATAATAAATATTATTAATAATAAAAATAATA
>NW_028323042.1:284406-304406 GCF_047325235.1 Durio zibethinus | reverse complement strand
TAAAAATGAAAATTTTAAAATAAAGTAGTAAATTACTAAAAAAATGAATACATAAAATAAATACAACAATAGATAAAAAGAGATGCGACTTCCCCCTACATATTTTATACTTTCTCCTACAAAAAAACTTGTAATGCCTACTCCATTTGTAATTCCATCGATTACTCGCCTATCAAAAAAATGAGTTAGTTCGGACAATCCTCTTATACCTTTTGTTAAGGATATTGAATAAAACGTATCTATGTAACCACGATTATATGACCAATCGTATATCAAATATATTATTTTATCCAAGAAAATTCTTTTAGGACCCCTTTTTGCAAACGAATTTAGTAAGTTCAAATTTTGTAAAGATGAATAAAAAGGCTTATATAAAAGGAATGCTGTAAATATTCCAAAACAAGCTATACTCACTGAAAAAGTTGCATTTGTTAAAAATTGATACCAATCCTCAAAATCATTTGAATTTTGATGTAAAAGATTTATAGATGGAGTTAATAATTTGGATAATATATCCAAATGTATTCCTTCTTGATTAAAAGGAATTGCTATGGCTCCAACAAAAAAAGTAAATAGAACCAGTATAAGCATAGGAAATAACATAGTATTATCCGATTCATGAGGATAAGAAAAAGCCTTCTTGTAGCCAAAATTCGTAATAGTAATAAGAGCCCCTTTTTTTACATTACCACCAATTCTATATGGCTTCTCATTATTATTCATTGTTAATAAATTATTCATTGTTAATAAAGGGGATAAAGGAAAATTTCTGTTAATCATTGTTTGCTCTTCTTTTTTACCCCATAGTTTTATTGAATAGAAGGAGCTACCTTTTTTGCCACTATAATTTTGAAAATTAATGTTTAAATGTCCTTCAAAAGTAAGTAAATAGATCCGAAACATATAAAATGCTGTTAATCCGGCCGTGGACCAAGCTATTATTGCAAAAATCGGTGAATACAACCAACTGTCACTAAGAATTTCATCTTTGGACCAAAAACAAGCAAGGGGTGGAATACCACAAAGAGAAAGTGTACCCACTAAAAAAGCAATTTGTGTAATTGGCACATGCTTTCTTAAACCGCCCATAAAAACCATATTCTGGCTTTTATCTGGAGAATATCCAACAATAGCTTCCATGGAATGAATAATGGATCCGGATCCTAAAAACAACAATGCCTTCGAATAAGCATGAGTAATCAAATGAAATAAAGCGGCTCGATAAGACCCCATACCTAGAGCTACCATCATATAACCCAGTTGGGACATTGTAGAATAGGCTAAACCCCTCTTAATATCTTTTTGAGCAAGAGCTAAAGTAGCCCCTAATAATACTGTTATTATACCTATCAAAGATATTAGATTCATTATGTAAGGTATAACTATGAAAAGAGGAAGAAGGCGGGCTACAAGAAAAATTCCCGCTGCTACCATAGTGGCAGCATGTATAAGAGCCGAAATAGGAGTAGGCCCCTCCATGGCATCAGGTAACCATACATGAAGGGGAAACTGCGCAGATTTAGCAACTGCGCCGGCAAATAATAAAGAGGCACATAAAGTAACAAATAAAAAATGAACCTCATTATTATAAATCACGTTATTAAATATTTCGAACAAATCTTGAAATTCGAAACTTCCCGTTATCCAATAAAAACCTAAGATTCCTAATAATAAACCAAAATCGCCTATCCGATTAGTTACAAACGCTTTTTGACAAGCGTTTGCCGCAACAGGTCGTGTGAACCAAAACCCTATTAATAGATAAGAACACATTCCAACCAATTCCCAAAAAATATAAATTTGTATCAAATTAGAACTAGTAACTAATCCCAACATTGAAGTATTGAATAAACTCATATAAGCAAAAAATCTCAAATATCCTTGATCATGAGACATATAATTGTCACTATAAATAAGAACAAAAATTCCAACAGTAGTGATTAATATTGACATAATAGAGGTAAGTGAATCAATAAAGTAGCCAAACTCGAAAGAAAAATCATTATTGATGGTCCAAGACCATCCATATTGATAGATAGAACTTCTATTTATTTGCTGAATAGACAGATCGACCGAAAAAATCATAACTATACTTAACAATAAAATATTGGGAAAAGCCCACATACGACGAAGATTTTTTGTTGCCGTCGGAAAAAGTAGGAGTCCCATTCCTATTAAAATAGGAATTGGAAGTGGCACAAAAGGTATGATCCATGAATATTGATATGTATGCTCCATAAAAACTTTTTTCTTATTCTTTCTTAATTAATCGTTTCTGATTCACCGGCTCTTATCTCTTTTGATGGAAAGGGAGCAATAATACAATCAAGATATTACAAAGTTAACTGGAATTTTCTATTATTAATCTTTTAATCTTTCTCAAATATTTCAAAAATATTCAAATTTCGAAGTTAGAAGTAATCAAATGATATCACCGAGTTACTAATGGAAAAAAAAAATATTCTTTTTTTTTTTCAAAATTATGTATCCTTTAACAGATTAATTACGAGTCTCATTCGAATTTGATTGAAAATGAAAATTGGGCATACTCTCTCTTCGAGCTTGACCAATTACCAATTAATAGAAAAAAATTCAAGTTTGTTTTTTATTAGGTAAATAAAATGGTTTTTTTACATTTTTTTGTTTTGATGTATTTTTCGTGTATAAATGGAGATGTATAAATTATAAATGTAGGACGACAAAAAAAATAGGCAGAGATAGAGAAGGAAAGACTCTTTTTTACGTTTTTTTGATTTCATCAATTCAATTTATATATCATAATAGATCCTAATCTATCCTATAGATTTGAATGGAGATATAAAAAAGAAAGGTACCAATAAATTAAATACAAATTCTTCTTTTTTTCTGGATAGTGTATGGAATATAAATAAAAAAAGGTTATATCATATTTTTTTTTTTTTTTTTTTCTAGAATAGAAGCATTTTATGTTATTTTCCCATCTCTATTTAGTTCTTATGAAATTTATATAGTAGTATATAGATAATTATAATCTAGAAAATCTATTAATCTAGAAAATCTATAGGAATAGATAAATAATGACATAAAGACACCGATCATTTTGTTTTAAAAATAGATGTCTTTGACATCCAACTATAGCACTAAATAACCTTTTTTTTGAATGGCAGTTCCAAAAAAACGTACTTCTACATCAAAAAAGCGTATTCGAAAAAATGTTTGGAAAAAGAAAGGATATTGGGCGGCGTTGAAAGCTTTTTCATTATCGAGATCTATTTTTACGGGTAATTCAAAAAGTTTTTTTGTACGACAAATAATTTTTTTTTAATCTGAATTGGTTTAACTCGAATAAGATACAAAGGTTTTCTTTTTTGAATATCTTTTTTTTTTTCATTTCCGGGATGGGGATTCTCATTTTCCCCATCGCCCCATTTGGTATCTTAGTGTTATAATAATTTGTTATTTTTATAATATTCAATTTCAATTTATAATAATAAATAATTAAATAATTAAATAATAAAAATTTGTATATTTATACTATAGCTATATCGGAGCACATATATATAAGAGCTTTAACTGGGTTGTTGAAACTAATCCATTAAGTTTCAATTTTGTAACTTTATGAATCATTATTTCTCTGAATTACTATATATCCTTCCCTTGCTTTCAACCCAATTGAGAAAACTCCCTTTATAATTTAGTGGATATACAAATAATGTATCAATTTAAAATGATCTAAAAAAATTCTATGTTTGTATAAGAAGATGAATCAAGACATATTTTTAGAATTCGAAATTCGAAATACTTTTTTGAAGTATGGTACAATTATGACAGGAATCGAAACGCTTTTTATATAACGTAACGTGTACAACCCAATATCTAGTTGGTTTGATAAATCCTTAAAACGCAAAATCCTAACGATTAATACAAAGCTATGCAAATTACATAAATCTTTTGAAATCATTGGATGTGGTGCTGAAATTGTGATCTCTAAAAATAATATTTTTTCATTCATTTATTCATTCAATTGATAAGCATTTTTTTTTTTATAGATTCATAAAAATCATATAAAAGAATGAGAGATGAATCATTAAAAAATTAAAATGATAAAGAACATTTTTTTGTTGAATTCTATCTATGAATTGAAGTTACAACTAGTTAGTTTAGTTACAATAGAGGAGTTCTCTTTTAGGAAAACACAAACTATAAAATCTCTGTTGAAATAATTAAATATTAAATTAAATATTAAATAAAAAAAAGGATAATTAAATAAAACGATAAATAATAAAGATTCTTTTTGAACCTTCAAATTGCTATTTAAACGAGTTTTTATTCATCAATTTAAATTAAATGCTTCTTTTACATTTTACATTGAATTGACCCCTTCACCTTCAATCTCGACGATTGAATAAAAAATGGCTTATTATGATTTCGAGCAAGCCGCTATGGTGAAATCGGTAGACACGCTGCTCTTAGGAAGCAGTGCTAGAGCATCTCGGTTCGAGTCCGAGTAGCGGCATAGTATCTTCTAAAAGAGATAGAATAAGTCCTATAATGAATTTAATTCCTGATTTCCATTCCATAAAATCTAGAAACCCTCGCTTTTTTCAGAATTCTTATGATTTTTTCAACTTTAGAGCATATATTAACTCATATATCCTTTTCGGTCGTTTCAATTGTAATTACAATTCATTTTTTAACCTTATTCTTATTAGTCGATGAAGTCGTAGGACTATATGATTCATCAGAAAAGGGCATGATAGTTACCTTTTTCTGTATAACAGGATTATTAGTCACTCGTTGGATTTATTCAGGACATTTCCCATTAAGTGATTTATATGAATCATTAATCTTTCTTTCATGGGGTTTCTCCCTTATTCATATGGTTTACTATTTTAAAAAGCGTAAAAATGATTTAAGCGCAATAACCGCACCAAGTGTTATTTTTACCCAAGGCTTTGCCACTTCGGGTCTTTTAACCAAAATGCATCAATCCGCAATATTAGCGCCTGCTCTCCAATCCCAGTGGTTAATGATGCACGTAAGTATGATGGTATTAGGCTATGCAGCTCTTTTATGTGGATCATTATTATCAGTAGCTCTTCTAGTCATTACATTTCGAAAAGCCATAAAAATTATTGGTAAAAACAATAATTTATTAAATCAGTCATTTTCGTTTGGCGAAATCCAATACATGAATGAAAGAAGCAATGTTTTATTAAACACTTATTTTCTTTCTTCTAAAAATTTTTACAGGTATCAATTGACTCAACAATTGGATCGTTGGAGTTATCGTATTATTAGTCTCGGGTTTATCTTTTTAACCATAGGAATTCTTTCGGGAGCCGTATGGGCTAATGAGGCGTGGGGATCATATTGGAATTGGGACCCAAAGGAAACTTGGGCATTTATTACTTGGACCGTATTCGCGATTTATTTACATACCCGAACAAATAAAAATTTGGAAGGTGTAAATTCCGCACTTGTGGCTTCTATGGGATTTCTTATAATTTGGATATGCTATTTTGGGGTCAATCTATTAGGAATAGGTTTACATAGTTATGGTTCATTTACATTAACATCTAATTGAATTGAATAAAAAGGCTAAGCCTAACAAATACTAAGATAGGACAGCGTATATATAAGAAAACTTATTGTAAGCTGTCAAGAACCTTTTGAATCACTCCACTACTTGATTCAAAAGGTTCTAACAAAAGCCAAAGATGTCTGATTAAAATTCAATTTAATTCTTTTACCTTTTTTTACTTAACTTAAACTTAAGAGAAGAAAAAAGACTTCTTTCTTTTTTTTTTCACTGTACAACGAACAATTTTAAAAATCATAGGATTACTTTTTGATTTTTTGTTTTATTCATCAAAACTATCTATAAAAATAATTATATAGAATAGTTTCGACCTTCTCACCTGATAATGAGAGGACAAAATCCGGATAAATACCAATACCTATTACTGGTAGAAAGATAGAGATCGAAACAAATAACTCTCGTGGTCCAGAATCAAAAAAATAAGAACTTTGAGCATTAAATAGCTTGTATCCATAGAACATTTGACGTGACATAGATAATGAATAAATAGGAGTTAATATCATTCCAATTGACATTACGAAAGTAATTAGTATTTTTGGCATTAAAAAATATTTTTGGCTGGTAATTATTCCAAAAAAGACTATCAACTCTGCAACAAAACCACTCATGCCCGGTAATGCAAGAGAAGCCATCGATAAGATACTGAACATCGTAAATATTTTTGGAATCGGAATAGCCATTCCACCCATTTCGTCGAGATAAAAAAGACGCATTCTATCATAACTCGTTCCTGCCAAGAAAAAAAGTGCAGCACCGATAAATCCATGAGATATTATTTGTAAAATAGCTCCGTTGAGTCCCGTATCAGTTATAGAGCCAATTCCTATAATTATGAAACCCATATGAGATACGGAGGAATAGGCTATTCTTTTTTTTAAATTCCGTTGACCAAGAGATGTTGAAGCTGCATAAATTATTTGCATTGTACCCACTATTATCAACCAGGGAGAAAATATGGAATGAGCGTGGGGTAATAATTCCATATTGATGCGAACTAATCCATACGCTCCCATTTTTAATAAAATTCCGGCTAGAAGCATACAAGTACTGTAATGTGCCTCCCCATGGGTGTCTGGTAACCACGTATGTAAGGGTATAATCGGCGATTTGACAGCAAAAGCAATAAGAAATCCAATATAGAATATGATTTCCAGTGCGACAGGATACGATTGATTAGCTAATGTTTCAAAATTTAATGTTGGTTCATTAGAACCGTATAAACCGATACCCAAAACTCCTATTAATAAAAAAATGGAACCCCCCGCAGTGTACAAAATAAATTTTGTAGCCGAGTACAGACGTTTCTTTCCCCCCCACATGGATAGAAGTAGATAAACGGGAATTAATTCGAACTCCCACATGATGAAAAAAAGTAAAAGGTCTCGAGAAGAAAATGATCCTATTTGACCACTGTACATTGCTAGCATCAAGAAATGGAATAATCGCGAATCTCGAGTAACTGGCCAAGCCGCCAAAGTAGCTAAAGTAGTGATAAATCCTGTCAGTAAAATGGGCCCTATAGAAAGTCCATCTATTCCCAATCTCCAGTAAAAATCAAAAAAATTTATCCATTTATAATCTTCCTCCAGCTGGATTAATGGATCGTCCAATCGGAAATGATAACAAAATGCATAGGTTGTTAGAAGGAGTTCAAATATGCATATACACATAGTATACCACTTAATTAGCTTATTTCCTCTATGAGGAAGAAAGAAAATTAAAGAACCTGCAGATATTGGTAAAACTACAATTATTGTTAACCAAGGAAAATAATTCGTGGTAAAGACAAGATGCACTTGGACCAGAAAAACCCGTGCTCAAAAAAGATTTTTTTTGAGCACGGGTTTTTTCAGTAAAAAAAAAATAAAATGGATTCAAAATGTATTCAAGTGGGGTTTTCGGGAACGTATCAATAAGCTAGACCCATACTTCGAGTTGTTTCATGCCATAAATAAACTCGAACGCTCAAGAAATCTGTTGGACAAGCGGATTCACATCTCTTACAACCAACACAGTCTTCTGTTCTTGGAGCGGAAGCAATTTGCTTAGCTTTACATCCATCCCAAGGTATCATTTCTAACACATCGGTGGGGCAGGCTCGGACACATTGAGTACACCCTATACATGTATCATAAATTTTTACTGAATGTGACATGGGATCTATAATTTTTTGAACATCATAAAATTTCAATCTAGTAAACTTGTAAATGAATCATTATAGTTAAACACCAGATGAATCAACGATTTACCAGAAATTTTCTAATCAATTTCCTTCGGGATCAACTCATAAGAAAGGACCAAGATACTTTGATTTCTTACGTTTTCGAAAACATGATGTAGATTCCAACATATTGGACATGCTAATTCAAATTGGTGAATCTTATAATTTAATATTATTAATATTACTTATTCAACAAAGTTGATTGATTGATACGCGTTGATTTTCTGTTACGATAAATTGAGGAAACAATAGCTGATCCAATAGCTGCTTCAGCGGCTGCAATAGCTATAACAAAAATTGATAAAATATTTCCTTTTAATTGCCGACTATCAAAAAAATCAGAAAATGTTACAAAATTTATATTAACCGCATTCAGTATAAGTTCAAGACACATAAGGGCCCGAACCATATTTCGACTCGTGATCAATCCATAAATACCGATAGAAAATAAATAGGCACTCAAAACAAGTATATGTTCGAGCATCATTGACCAACTCCTTATCAATTTCGATTCATTTTAATATGAACAATAATTCAACGGATTTGATTGACTAGAATAGAATATAACAAAAAGAATATATTGGAAATATCTCGAATAAACGAATTTCTATTTTATATTTTATACACGAACAAGAATTCAAGGAAAATAGATGCGATAAGACAGAAAAAAGTTTAATTTGGATTGCTTGCTATTCCTAGTTAGAAAGATTTATTACTGACGAGCCACAGCAATTGCACCTATCAAAGCAACTAAAAGAATTAGTGAAATGAATTCAAATGGAAGAAAAAAATCTGTTGCTAAATGAATTCCAATTTGTTGACTATTACTTATCAAATCTTGTTCTATAATTTGGTTTGATCTTGTAGTCCAAATAATCCCGTACCATGATGTATCTAATATAGTAGTAATTAGCGAAACAAGAATACTTGTACAAATCAACGAAGTAAGGCCATTCCCAATGGTCCACAGATTAAAATTTTTATAATATTCTGAACCATTCATGAACATCACAGCAAATAGGATTAAAACATTTATGGCTCCCACATAAATAAGAAGCTGGGCAGCAGCTACAAAATGAGAATTTGAGAGAATATAGAATAAGGATATACAAACAAGAACCAATCCCAATGAAAAGGCAGAAAAAATTGGATTGGTAAGTAATACCACTCCCAGGCCCCCTAATATAAGACCCGATCCCAGAAAAACTAAAAGAAAATCGTGTATTGGTCCAGGCAAATCCATTATATGTAAAATAAGAGATAAATAAATCGAAATGCTTTTCATGATCTTATTGACCCGACCAGGAATTTTTTTTTTATGATACGTTCCTAATTGAATAAAATCCTAATCTATTAGGTGTGAATTGATCTAAGTACAATTATTGTTTCGTTTTTAATTCTTTTTTTTTGTTCGGTTCGAAAGGGTATTTTGTTTTTTGAAACTATATATTTCGAAATAATTACGAATATATTAATAGATTTTCAAGAAAAATGAATTCGAAATTCTTATCAACCAGTTAATTTGTAATTGAATTTTTATTTATTGACCAAACAAAGAGTAAAGGCCTCATTCTTTTAAGTCAAACCAAATATTCTTTTAACTTAAACCAAAACGGAACCTTAAAAGAATTGGAAATTTCTCTTTAATAGAATAGGAGGTTTACTTACTCAGTTTTTCTTTGAGGCGAATTCAAAATTGTTCGAATTGTATAATCGTCAATTACTGACATTGGTAAACGGCCCAAAGCAATTTGATTATAATTCAATTCGTGACGGTCGTAAGTAGAAAGTTCATATTCTTCAGTCATTGATAAACAATTTGTTGGACAATACTCAACGCAGTTACCACAAAATATACAAATTCCGAAATCAATACTGTAATTAAGCAATCGTTTTTTTCTAATATCCGTTTCAAATTTCCAATCAACAACAGGCAGATCTATAGGGCATACACGAACACATACTTCACAAGCAATGCATTTATCAAATTCAAAATGGATTCGCCCACGGAAACGCTCTGATGCGATTAATTTTTCATAAGGGTATTGAATAGTTACAGGTAAACGATTTGCGTGGGATAAGGTAATCATGAAACCTTGACCAATGTACCTTGCTGCTCGGACTGTTTGGTGGCCATAATTCATGAACCCAGTTACCATAGGGAACATATCGTGAATATCTATGAATAATTTTATGTTTGTTTCTTTCTCTTGTTTGAACCAAGTCATGAATCTCGTATTCTTTTTTTCTTTACAGTGAAAGAAGTTGGAAAGAAGTTGTTAATAATAGATTACCGAGAGAAATGGGTAAAAGAAATTTCCATCCAAGATTTAATAATTGGTCCATTCTTAACCTAGGTAAAGTCCATCTTGTTGCGATAGAAATAAACAAAAACAAATAAGTTTTAGCTAATGTAATAAAGATACCAATTGTCGTTCCAAAGATTCCATTCATTTTATTTATTTCAAATAGCTCAGGGACGAATACGTACGGAATGGAAATATTCCAACCCCCCAAGTAAAGAACTGTTACAAATAAGGAAGAAAGTAATAGATTTAGATAGGAAGCAACATAAAATAAACCAAATTTGATACCCGAATATTCGGTTTGATACCCTGCTACTAATTCTTCCTCGGCTTCTGGTAAATCAAAAGGTAATCTCTCACATTCTGCTAGAGAAGAAATTAGAAAAACGATAAACCCTATTGGCTGACGCCACAAATTCCATCCCCAAACCCCATATTTTGATTGCGCCTCAACTATATCAACTGTACTTGAGCTGTTAGATAATTATAGTCGATGATAACATCACTGTTCCCATCGCTAGTCCAAAACCGTACATGAGGTTTTCAACTCATACGGCTCCTCGTGGGTCACAAATAAATTTAAGGACCGAATCAGTATTATTTCTCTTCGTATGGTTGTAGAATAGATAGAGAAAAAATGGATTGGAAGGTCCAAAATTATACCAATGGAATTCTGTCTGCTATATTATGAAGAATAAAAAAAGTGCTTCTGAATTGATCTCGCCCGTTACTAATTTCAATTTTTATTTGTTGAGTAATAACTTAAGCCTTCAATAAAATACTTCTTGTAGAAATATCAATAGATATTTCAACCCATTGTTTTCGATTACGAAAAAAATTAAATATTACATTAGCTCATAAATCATGACACAGATTATATCTCTCTATATATATGAAAGAAAGAATAAAAAAAAAAAAAATATTTATTTTTTATTCTTTCTTTTTCGTTCCTATTCTTCTTTCTGATCTGAGAAAATTACGAATGGGGGCTTAAACTAAAAAATAGTAAAGGATTATTTCGTTCCTGATAGTCATTACTTTAATCGGTGGATAGGAGCATACTCTGGACCGGAATCGTGGGTAGTACTGCCTACTCATTTCTACTAATTTAAAGCCCCAATTAGTATTCTTTTTATGTTATCCAGAAATATCCTTTTTATATAATTTACATAATCTCCATTACTAATCCTTTGTGTATTTTGGTGTTCCTAACCATCCACTCATTTTTTTGTTCAATCCCCCGTTTGGTTTGGCAATACATGTATGGGAATCTATACAAAGGATAGCCAAAACTCTATACGGTTGATCTTTTGAGCCCGCTTCAAGCTAGATTGACTAATCAACCCGTCTTGGGGTAATAGACTTCTTCCACTTATGTTTTCTTCCACTTAACTCTTGTACATAGGAAATGAGATTAAATTTTTTTTTGTTTAATTTACTGCGAATTTATAAGCTGCTTTCTTTCACTCATATATAACTATCTAATTTAGTTTATCAACCTGAAGGATAATAAAATAACGAAGATATCTATTCAATCCATTCAGCTTATTTTATAGAACGAAAGGAATAGGGAAAAGAAAAGTTTATATTTCAACGAATCGCACGTAGAGATATTGATAAAACACATAGAGTTAATGGTATTTCATAACTAATCGATTGAGCAGCAGCTCGCAGACCACCTAAAAAGGAATATTTATTATTTGATCCGTATCCTGACATAAGAAGTCCAACAGGAGCAATACTTGAAATGGCAATCCATAAAAAAATACCGATATTGAGATCGGCTAAAATAAGGCGAGAGCTAAAAGGAATTACTGAAAAACTTAGTAAAATGGATATGACTGCTATAGACGGTCCAATACGGAATAAACGAGTATTTCCTCTAGATGGAAGAATATTCTCTTTGAAAAGCAGTTTTGTTCCATCTGCTAGAGCTTGAAGAATTCCCAAAGGGCCGGCGTATTCAGGCCCAATACGTTGTTGTATTCCTGCAGATATTTCTCTTTCTAACCATACAATTACTAGTACACCTATTGTGATTCCCAATACAAGAGTCAAAATAGGGACAAACATCCATATGATCCCATAGACCTCTTTTAAGGATTCCAATCTGTAAAAGGAATTGATATCTTCTACTTCTGTTGTATAAATTATCATTTCAACGATCAACTTCTCCCATAATGATATCTATGCTACCTAGTATCGTCATAATATCAGCCAATTTCATTCTTTTAACTAACTGAGGAAGAATTTGCAAATTGATAAAACCCGGCGGGCGAATTTTCCATCTCCAAGGAAAACCACTTTGATCTCCTATCAGAAAAATTCCTAATTCTCCCTTTGGGGCTTCCATTCTCGCATAAAGTTCTTGTCTCGGTAATTCAAATGTAGGAGAAGGTTTTTTACTAATGAATCGATATTCAAAATCATTCCATTCTGGATCCCTTTCTCGATCAAAACATCGGATTTCTAAATTCTCATAGGGACCCCCCGGAATTCCTTCCAGGGCCTGTTGAATTATTTTTATGGATTCCGTCATTTCACTGATTCGGACTAAATAACGAGCTAATGAATCTCCTTCTTTTTGCCACTGGATTTCCCAATCAAATTCGTCGTAACACTCATAATGATCAACTTTACGAAGATCCCATTTGATTCCAGAGGCTCGTAGCATTGGGCCGGATAGACCCCAATTTATTGCTTCTTCTCCACCAATAACCCCTACCCCTTCAACTCGTTCTAAAAAAATAGGATTTCGCGTAATAAGTTTTTGATATTCAACAATTCCTGTTAAAAAATAATCACAGAAATCCAAACATTTATCTATCCAGCCATAGGGTAGATCGGCCGCTACTCCTCCGATACGAAAATAATTATGCATCATTCTCATACCGGTGGCAGCTTCGAATAGATCATATACTAATTCTCTTTCTCTGAAAATATAGAAAAAGGGGGTCTGTGCACCAATATCGGCCATAAAAGGTCCAAGCCATAATAGATGAGAAGCTATACGACTCAACTCCAACATAATTACTCTGATATAGCTGGCTCTTTTAGGGACTTGAATATTGCCCAATTGTTCTGGTCCATTTACGGTTATTGCTTCCGTGAACATAGTGGCTAAATAATCCCAACGTGTTACATAAGGCAAATATTGTATAATTGTTCGGTTTTCCGCAATTTTTTCCATTCCTCTGTGTAAATAACCTAATATTGGTTCACAGTCAACAACATCTTCACCATCTAGAGTAACGATGAGACGAAGAACACCGTGCATTGATGGGTGGTGAGGTCCCATATTGACTATCATAAGGTCTTTTTCTGTAGCTGATAGATTCATAAGTTTTTCCTCGATTCATTCTTACATGAATTGTTGAAAACGAAAAGAAGTACATCAAAATGAAAAATATAATAAATCGACTAATTCAATCAAATTAACGATTTTTTGATTCCCGAATATCCAACTCACTAATTAATTCTTTATAACGTATGTTATTTTTCTTTGATAAATAAGACAGAAGCCGTTGACGTTTTCCTAGAATTTTACGTAGACCTCTCTGAGATAAATAGTCTTTTTTGTGCAATTCCAAATGTGAAGTAAGTCTTCGTATCTTATTGGTGAAACTGACTATTTGAAATTCAACGGACCCCTTGTTTTCTTCTTTTTTTTCTTGAAAAATAACTGAGATGAATGAATTTTTTACCATAAAACAAAAATTTCTCTCCCCCTTTTTTTGAATGTGAATTTTACTGATCAGTAATAATAATAATACCATTCATTTTAATATGCACAATGATTTTAAGTTCGTTATGAACTTTATAATTTTTTCAAATAAAATTAATCAATCCGGTTTTCAATCATAATATATGGAAAAATGTACCATTGACGAATTTTCAAACGCGGATACATATGTATCCTTACCATACTGAAACGACTGCCATTATTACTATTAAACCAATAGCGATTCATACAAGCTAAATCTTCTAATCGATAATTGGGCCAAAGAAAGAACTTTAATTTAATTAGTTTCTTTTTATCACTATCAAGATGTTTGTTTTTATTCAAAACTTGACCACAGTTTTTTACATTATTTAAAAATACTGGATTTCTATGCATACCATTTTTATCCCTTGAATTGAAAGAAATTCGAATTCGCAATTCTCTCCGGTGGTTAGGGGATAAAATATTTTCAGGAATAAACAAATCATAATGATTTTTGTCTTTATTTTCAGTCATTTTTTGATGTCTTGCAATGGATTCATCAAAATTATTTTTTTCAATATAGTTTTTTTTTTTGCGTCTTTTTTTTTTTTTGCGTCTTTGATTAATTTCATGTTTATTTTTATGAACCAATGAAATACTTATAGTTTGATATAGAATAAATTGTCCATCAATTTCTACATACCGGCGAATTGGTTCGATAATCAATACTCCTTTTTTGAGTAGGTATTGATAAGTTAAAAGTAACTTATCCGCCGAATCCATCAAAATATCCAGATTCGTTCCTCCTCTTCTAACAGAGTATAGAAAAGTTTCATTCATATTTATCAGGCCAAGAATGAAAGAATATGCTTTGATATTTTTGATTATTTTTTCATCGAAAGAATCAGCATCCCATCCGAATTGAAAATACAAATACTTTTGTAGGAATAAACGAGCTTCTCTCTTGCTCTCGTCTTCCTTTCTATGTTTTTTTGATTTACCAGAATCTTCTTCAACATCTTTTTCTTGATTGTCTGATTTACCTTTTTCTTGATCTGATTTACCTTTTTCTTGATTGGATGATTTACCTTTTTCTTGATTGGATGATTTACCTTTTTCTTGATTGTATGATTTACCTTTTTCTTGATTGGATGATTTACCATAATCTTCTTCAACATCTTTTTCTTGATTGTATGATTTACCTTTTTCTTGATTGGATGATTTACCATAATCTTCTTCAACATCTTTTTCTTGATTGTATGATTTACCTTTTTCTTCATTGTATGATTTACCATAATCTTCTTCAACATCTTTTTCTTGATTGTATGATTTACCTTTTTCTTCATTGTATGATTTACCATAATCTTCTTCAACATCTTTTTCTTGATTGTATGATTTACCTTTTTCTTGATTGGATGATTTACCTTTTTCTTGATTGGATGATTTACCATAATCTTCTTCAACATCTTTTTCTTGATTGTATGATTTACCTTTTTCTTGATTGGATGATTTACCTTTTTCTTGATTGGATGATTTACCATAATCTTCTTCAACATCTTTTTCTTGATTTGAGAGAACGGATCTAAATTTTCTTTTTTTTTTTGCATCTGATACAAGATCCTCTTTTTTTCCATTAAAATTAAAATTGAAAAGAAGTAGTTTTATTGGTATGATCCATGGTTCAACCTTATATGCATTATATAGTAGCACAAATTCTGGGAAGAACCAAAGTTCCAGATTCGATATTTGATAATTATTAAAATTATTAATCACAGTCTTAATATTTTTCTTACTCTTGGTACTGGTTTTCTTACTCTTGGTACTGGTCTTCTTACTCTTGGTACTGGTATCGACCCAGGACTCAATATCGGTCTTATTTCTAAGACAAAAATTAAGAATTCTCCAATTAAAAAATTTTCTATGCGAAAATTTCCCCGTTTTCCCCGTTTTCCCCGTTAGATAATTATGGATAGGAATATCCCCCAATATATCAAAAAATTTTCGTTTATCCATGTTGTAATTATAAGGAATCTCTTCCCTCTTATTTACTTGTAATGGTGATCCATAAGTATATGAGTCCCTCATATCTTGATATATAATAAATATATATGATAATAAATTATATCTATAGTGTTTTTTAAAATTATCTTTTTTATATTTTTGTTCTTGATTCCGTTTTTGTTCTTGATTCAGTTTATATTCTTGATTCAGTAATGAATTCGCTTGAAAATCATTTTTTTTTTCGTAATGTATTAATCTTTCTTTTTCATCTGAATCCCATTTTGTTAAATCTTTATTTTGAGCCATATAGTGTTGATTGACTCTATTTCGCCATTGTTCTGGTACTAATCTAAGCCATATACTCTGAACTAAATCGTATTGATAATCGTATTGATAATGACTCCTTAACCAGTTTTTCCATTCCTTTATTCCAGAGATTTTTTGTCTTAACCCATAATGATGTTTTAATTGGGAATGAGATATTCCTTGTTCTTCAAAATAATCTTTTATTTCATTTTTAAGAAAAAGAGATGTTCCGTGATATTGAAGGATAGGTTTGAATTTAATAACTTGGGTTTGTGATAATTTGTAAAATACATATGCTTGTGAGAGGGAGGATAAGTCACAAAAAGCTTTTGCATTTTGATTTCTAATATTCGAAAGTGAGTTTTTTATATTTTTTATAGTTGAAATAAAATGAATTGTATTTTTATTTGGTTTATTAATTCTTTCTTGATTTGCTTCATTATTGTAAATGAATTTATCAATCATTTTTTTTGTTGATTCAAGAAAAAGTTGTGGATTGGGTCTTGGAATATTAATGATATATTTAATGATATATAGAAAAATATCTATGTATATCTTTTGAATAAAAAGTTTTATAAATAAATAGAATTTACGGATTAATCGAATATTTCTTCTTTTTAATATTTTCCAAAATTTTTTTGATGATTCTAATTTCTTGTCTTTTATAATTTTTTCTATTTGATTTTTGATTGTGTTTGTTCTCTCAGTCAGATCTTTTATCTTTTTTTCTGTTAATGAATAATTTGTCCGCTCCATAGATTGAATTTGAAGGGATGATTCGTCAATCATCTTATTACTGATTATCGAATCTTTTTTAGTTTCGCCCAAATCTTTTTTAGTTTCGCCCAATTCTTCTCTCAACTCCAAAACTGGATTTCTTTTTGAAAGTTTTTTTATTATTCCCTTTACAAATGGAATTTTTGTTTCTCCTGAGACTTTTCGAAACAATTTTTTTCCTTTTTTAAAAATTTTCCATTTTTCACTTTTTTTTTCTAGTTCGTTAAAAATAGGCTGAAAAAACGAAGGCCGTCTTCGAGGAGGACCGCAAGGTAAGTCACTTTCCAGTCCACAAGCTGTTAAAAAGCAAAAATCATTCTTTTTAACTTTCTTTTTTTTCATTGGATCTTTATGCTTTTTTTTCATTGGATCTTTATGCTTTTTTTTCATTGGATCTTTATGAGAGGGTTTCAGTTTAGATCCGCGCCAAGGTTTCAGGCGAAAAGGATATAGGATCTTGATCTGGATACCTTCTGATAACCAATTTTTTGGAAAGTCTTTTGTGGAGAATTGAAGACCATTATAAGTGCATTTAACATGTATTTCTCGCTTCCAACCCTTGAAATCCGTGGACCACTCAGGAATTTGAAATAATAATATACGGACAATGTTTTTAGCTATTATCAATGAAGGTAATAGAATATATTTTCTAAAAATCGATTGGGCTATTAACATGATGCCCCTTGGTCCTTGACCAAAAAAGACGATATCCCAAAATTCTGCTGCGTCCAGCAGGAAGTCATCTGCCTCTGACTCTTGTCTTCTTTTTTCTTTCTCTTTTTTGTCTCCTTTTTGTATCTCTTCTATGCTTTCTCTTCTTTTTTCTTCCTCTTTGTCTCTTTCTTGTATCTTTTCTATGCTTTCTCTTATCTCTTCGTCTTCTTCTCTTATGTCCTCCTCATTTTCTGTATAATCAGAAATTTGTGATTCTTTGTTTTTCCATATCCAATTTCGAGATATTAGTTTTATCAGCCAAGAAATATCAGAATACAAAGATCTGAACACTCTGAAGAAGAGGCTGTCTACTCTGTCAAAAAAAAGTGGGGAATGCACATTTGATTGAAACAGTTCCCCATTAATTATTTTACGTCTTTGGGCACGCACGGCACCTTTTATTATGTCTCGACGAAAATTCGGTTCTGGCGAATATTCCATCAAAGATAGGTCGTTTTCTATATCGTTTGGTAGAAAAAAATCATCCTTTAACTCCTCCTTAGAAAAAACTATTGCGTACCGGAAGATTCTTGAACGAATTGCATAATCTGTTATCATGTGTTCCTCGCCTCCTCTATGGTGTTGTTCGAAAATGTCGAGTAGTTTGTATGACCATCGAGGAACTTCTTTACTTATTTCTTTTATTCCATTACTTATTTCTTTTATTCCATTAGATTTTTTTATAATTGTTTGATTGTCGGGATTAGTTATAACTATATTGCATAAAAATTTCAAAATTTTGACTCGATCCTCGGAATCGATATTTCCCTGTTCATCTTCTGTTTCTGTCAATAAAGAAAGTTCTTTTTCTGTTGATAATGATTTGAGTGTATCTATTGTCTGTTCATCTTCTGTTTCTGTCAATAAAGAAAGTTCTTTTTCTGTTGATAATGATTTGAGTGTATCTATTGTCTGTTCATCTTCTGTTTCTGTCAATAAAGAAAGTTCTTTTTCTGTTGATAATGATTTGAGTGTATCTATTGTCTGTTCATCTTCTGTTTCTGTCAATAAAGAAAGTTCTTTTTCTGTTGATAATGATTTGAGTGTATCTATTGTCTGTTCATCTTCTGTTTCTGTCAATAAAGAAAGTTCTTTTTCTGTTGATAATGATTTGAGTGTATCTATTGTCTGTTCATCTTCTGTTTCTGTCAATAAAGAAAGTTCTTTTTCTGTTGATAATGATTTGAGTGTATCTATTGTCTGTTCAAATTCGTAATAATCAGTAGCAAGAAGTATAACATGAATCTTATTTATCCAAAACGGATCCGTGTTTGTTTTTTCACTTAAAGGTGAAAACAATTTTTTGATTCTTCCGCGGTAGGGTCCCTGCAAGAAAGGATCATATATTTTAGGCAAGTATTTTATTTTAGTTTCATTATTAGTTTCATTATTAGTTTCATTATTAGTTTCATTATTTCTTTTAGTTTCATTATTTCTTTTAGTTTCATTATTTCTTTTAGTTTCATTATTAGTTTCATTATTAGTTTCATTATTAGTTTCATTATTTCTTTTAATTTCATTATTTCTTTTAGTTTCATTATTAGTTTCATTATTAGTTTCATTATTAGTTTCATTATTAGTTTCATTATTAGTTTCAGTAGTAGTTTCTTCATTATTAGTTTCATTATTAGTTTCATTATTAGTTTCATTATTAGTTTCTTCATTAGTTTCATAATTAGAAAATCGAGTCCTTTTTTCAAGTATGCCCAGATCAAAAGATTCCTTATATATAATATTCCTTATCTAAATATTCGACTCTCTTTATAAACTCCTTACTTAAATTTATTCTTTTTAGTTCATTGATAAAACTCCAATCAGTATACGATTCGTCAGAAAACAATTCTTCTGGTGTGAAAAAATCTATTTGTTTTTGTACCATTTCTCCAAAAGCTGCTAAACTAGGTGGATATGTAAAAGAGATTTTTTCTTTTCCATCACTTCGACATGTATAAAAAAAATATTGTGACATTTCATTTTTTAGAGCATTGTCAAACCGATTATTTTTTATATATCGCCAAGGTCGATTCCGTTGTTTATAATCAAAAATAAGCGTCACAAGAGGTTTTTCAAACCATAATAATTTTTTATATTCTTTTTTTTCTGATATTATTTCTAACTTCGAATTTTCCTGATTCCCATCCAGATAAGAAGTTTCATAAACTGGGCTATTTTTATAGTCGGTCTCTTTCGAAAAAGGGTAATAAGAAAGATTTTCTTTGGTGGATACCTGTTCCTCCCCCCCTTTGGAAATAGTTTCTATTTCTATGTTTGTTTCTTCCTCCCTTTCCTCCAATTCCTTCAATTCCTCCAATTCCTGCCCTTTTCTTCGGCTTTGATGAATTCCTGTCAGTTTCTTAGTCAGCATGTGTGACGGTTTTCTACCTATAGAGT
>NW_028323042.1:234406-279406 GCF_047325235.1 Durio zibethinus | reverse complement strand
AAAGCAATGAAAAAGGCTATTGAATTAACTGAGCAAGCAGATACAAAAGGAATTCAAATACAAATTGCAGGGCGTATCGACGGAAAAGAAATTGCGCGTGTCGAATGGATCCGGGAAGGTAGGGTTCCTCTACAAACGATTGGAGCGAAAATTGAGTATTGCTCCTATAGAGTTCGAACTATCTATGGGGTATTAGGAATCAAAATTTGGATATTTATAGATATTTATAGATGAAGAATAATAAGAATAAGACTCTACTTGTCTTTACGTTCTATTCTGCGATAGAACAAAAAATGACAAATTCTTTCATTTTTTTATGTTCAATAAAAAAATGAGCAGTTCTAAATTCTATATTCTATAAGGTTAAATAAAAATTTGATTGATCATTTGATATAATTGCTATGCTTAGTGTGCGACTCGTTGGGTTTTTAGGCTTAGGATTCAAAAAAAAAAATGGGCGAACCACAGTATAAGTTAATAACTATAGCACTAATAACCAACTCATCGCTTCGGATTATCTGGATCCAAAGAATCAGTCAAGATATGATATATTGGTCATATCATTATAGCAACTGAAATCTTTTTTTTTGCATTAAGTTAAGTAAAAAAAAACCAATCTGATTATGAATATATCTAAATTGTGAAGCAAAATAAAAAAGTATGTGGATAAATAGAAGGATGAGAGAAAGAGAGAAAAAGAAATAGAAATGAAATGATATATGATTCCAATATGTAAGGTCTACGAAGCATCTCATAAAGAGCAATGTAATAGAGCATCAATAGAGATTCATCAATAATTAGATGAATATCTGTTCATCGAAGAAAAAATCAAGAGCCTTAAGTCAATAAAGACTGAGAAGGTTGACTAAAGAACAAATTAACAAATTTTTTTATTAAATATTATTTATTAAATATTAAATTTTTATTTTTATTAAATATTAAATTTTTATTAAATATTAAATTAAGGCTCCATTGGAGAATTCAGACCTAAGCATTAATCGAGAAGCGATGGGGACGACGGAACCCGTGAATGCAGAGGATTCTATTGAAAACGAATCCTAATGATTTATCGGGTAGGATGGCGGAACAAACCAGAGACCACTTCATTTCTTTTTATTCTGTTCTGATTCTGAGAGGTCATGAGTTAACCCGACAACTGAAATAGATATTGAAAGAGTAAATATTCGCCCGCGAAAATTTTATTTTCATTTTAAAAATTTTATTTTCATTTTTTTTTTTTATTTTCATTTTAAAAATTTTATTTTCATTTTATTTGATTGTTAAATTTTTGTCGATCCGAGATGAATATGATAAAAAAAGACAAAACAAAATAAAGATTCGTTATAACATTATAACAAAAACAAGATAAGACATTATCTATAAATAGAATCCATGTTTAATTACTTATATATATATCCAATATATATCCAAACAAGATATACAAATTTATAATAGATCAGATAAAATCTCAAATAGATCAGATAAAATCTCAAAGCAAAGAATCCCAGGATTCAATCTATTATTCAGTAACTACCTATATATCTTAAGAATAAAATAAAATATTTTTTAGTCATTTTTTTCGCGAGGAGCTGGATGAGAAGAAACTCTCATGTCCAGTTCTGTAGTAGAGATGGAATTAATAAACAACCATCAACTATAACCCAAAAAGAACCAGATTTCGTAACCAACATAGAGGAAGAATGAAAGGAATATCTTATCGAGGTAATCGCATTTGTTTCGGTAGATATGCTCTTCAAGCACTTGAACCCGCTTGGATTACATCTAGACAAATAGAAGCGGGGCGCCGCGCAATGACACGAAATGTACGCCGTGGTGGAAAAATATGGGTACGTATATTTCCAGACAAACCAGTTACGGTAAGATCTACAGAAACACGTATGGGTTCGGGGAAAGGATCTCCCGAGTATTGGGTAGCTGTCGTTAAACCGGGCAGAATACTTTATGAAATGAGCGGAGTAGCCGAAAATATAGCAAGAAAGGCTATTTCAATAGCGGCGTCCAAAATGCCTATAAAAACTCAATTCATTATTTCAGGATAGGAATATAGAACCAAAGGAAAGAAGTCTTGGGAATAAAAAAAACAATTGCGGGTTTCCTTTTTTTTTTTTTTTTGACAAACAATATTTCTTTTTTTCTTCGTCCTTTGTTCCATTGAAAGAAGAGATTAAAAAAAATGATTCAACCTCAGACCCATTTGAATGTAGCAGATAACAGCGGGGCCCGAGAATTAATGTGTATTCGAGTCATAGGAGCTAGTAATCGCCGATATGCTCATATTGGTGACGTTATTGTTGCTGTGATCAAGAAAGCAGTACCAAAGGCACCTCTAGAAAGATCAGAAGTGATCAGAGCTGTAATTGTACGTACTTGTAAAGAACTCAAACGCGACAACGGTATGATAATACGATATGATGACAATGCTGCAGTTGTCATTGATCAAAAAGGAAATCCAAAAGGAACTCGAATTTTTGGTGCGATCGCCGGGGAATTGAGACAGTTAAATTTCACTAAAATAGTTTCATTAGCTCCTGAGGTATTATAAGACGAGACCTCAATTCAATATAGTTATAGTATTTAAATTAGAGTATTTAAATGACATAGATTAATTAGTAGATTGTGTCTCACGTATATACCTTTACTAAGTAAAAAAAAAAAAAGAACATGTTGGTTATATCAAAATTCGGGAGCAACAATAATTTTAGTTTACCATGGGTAAGGACACTATTGCTGACATAATAACTTCTATACGAAATGCTGACATGAATAGAAAAGGAACGATTCGAATAGGATCTACTAACATCACTGAAAACATTGTTAAAATACTTTTACGAGAAGGTTTTATCGATAACATAAGGAAACATCGGGAAAGAAACAAATATTTTTTGGTTTTAACCCTACGGCATAGAAGGAATAGGAAAGGACCATATAGAACTATTTTAAATTTACGACGGATCAGTCGACCCGGTCTACGAATCTATTCTAACTATCAACAAATTCCTAGAATTTTAGGCGGGATGGGGATTGTAATTCTTTCTACTTCTCGGGGTATAATGACAGACCGGGAGGCTCGACTAGAAGGAATCGGCGGAGAAATTTTGTGTTATATATGGTAATCTGTCTAACATCCGAATTGTATCCGAATCCGAAACTTTCCATTTGTGAAAAAAAAAAGCACGGGTTGTCTAATAGAACTCCTCCTGCCCTACAGTAGTTGATACGTCAAGGAAGTTTTACCTGGAATAAAAGAACAAAAATGGATTCATGGAGGTTTAATTAGTGAATCACGTCCACTCCAGATTCCTTTAGATAATGAAGATCTGATTCTAGGTTATGTTTCAGGAAGGGTCCGATCGAGTTTTATACGTATACCACCGTGGGATAGAGTCAACAAAAGTGAAGTAAGTGCTTATGATTCAACCAGGGGGCGTATAATTTATAGACTCCGCAACAAGGATTCGAACGATTAGGTAGTTTTTTCAACTTCAAGATTCCTTTCAGGGGGATCCAATTCAAGGTTCAAAAATTTCAAGAAACTTATTTTCTTCCAATAAGTAGATTCGGAAAAATTTAAGGAATAACAACTATGAAAATAAGGGCTTCCGTTCGTAAAATTTGTGAAAAATGTCGACTAATCCGTAGGAGGGGACGAATTGTCGTAATTTGTTCCAACCCGAGACATAAACAGAGACAAGGATAATCTTTCTATTCTAAAAAGAACTCCTTAAAGTTAAAGAAAAGAAACTAATCTTAAAGAAAGCGATGAACAAATAAAAATAGAAGATCTGTTTTGACATGAAATGGATATATCCATATATCTCTGACTTATCCTTATGAAATGATAAAATATGGCAAAACCTATACCAAAAGTTGGTTCACGTAGGAATGGGCGCAGTAGTGCACGGAAAAGTGCACGTAGAATACCAAAAGGAGTTATTCATGTTCAAGCAAGTTTCAACAATACCATTGTTACTATTACAGATGTACGGGGTCAGGTAATTTCTTCTTCCTCCGCCGGTACTTGTGGATTCAAGGGTCCAAGAAGAGGGACTCCTTTTGCTGCTCAAACCGCAGCGAGAAATGCTATTCGAGCAGTAGTAGACCAAGGTATGCGACGAGTGGAAGTTCTGATAAAAGGTCCTGGTCTCGGAAGAGATGGAGCATTACGAGCTATTCGTAGAAGTGGTATACTATTAAGTTTCGTACGGGATGTAACCCCTATGCCACATAATGGCTGTAGACCTCCTAAAAAAAAACGTGTGTAGAAATAAACACTAAAGAGATTTCAAGAGAAATAAATGATTCAATGATCTGATCAAATAAAATAATATTACTATGGTTCGAGAGAAAGTAAAAGTCTCTACTCGGACACTGCAGTGGAAGTGTGTTGAATCAAGAACAGATAGTAAGCGTCTTTATTATGGACGCTTTATTCTGTCTCCACTTATGAAAGGCCAAGCCGACACAATAGGCATTGCGATGCGAAGAGCTTTGCTTGGAGAAATAGAAGGAACATGTATTACACGTGCAAAATCTGAGAAAATACCACACGAATATTCTACCATAGTAGGTATTCAAGAATCAGTACATGAAATTTTAATGAATTTAAAAGCAATTGTATTGAGAAGTAATTTGTATGGAACTCGTAACGCCTTTATTTGTGCCAAGGGTCCCGGATATGTAACTGCTCAAGACATCATCTTACCGCCTTCTGTGGAAATCGTTGATAATACACAGCATATAGCTAGCCTAACCGAACCAATTGATTTGTGTATTGGATTACAAATCGAGAGAAATAGAGGATACGGTATAAAAACGCCAAAGAACTTTCACGACGGAAGTTATCCTATAGATGCTGTATTCATGCCTGTTCGAAATGCGAATCATAGTATTCATTGTTATGGGAATGATAATGAAAAACAGGAGATACTTTTTCTAGAAATATGGACAAATGGAAGTTTAACTCCTAAAGAAGCACTTCATGAAGCCTCTCGGAATTTGATTGATTTATTTATTCCCTTTCTAGATGCGGAAGAAGAAAACTTACATTTAGAAAACAATCAACACAACGTTACTTTACCTTTTTTTCCTTTTCATGATAGATTAGCTAAACTAAGAAAAAAGAAAAAAGAAATAGCATTGAAATATATTTTTATTGACCAATCAGAATTGCCTCCCAGGATCTATAATTGTCTCAAAAAGTCCAATATACATACATTATTGGACCTTTTGAATAACAGTCAAGAAGACCTTATGAAAATTGAACACTTTCGCATAGAAGATGTAAAACAAATATTGGGCATTCTAGAAAAGAAGTAGAAAAGCATTGCGAAATTGATTTACCAAAATTTTAAATCCATTGGATTTAGGATTTATTTCATTTTTTTTTTTTTTACTTTAGAAAATTAGAAAAAAAAAAAAAAAAACGAAAATGGATTTTGAACCTTCAGCACAATCCATATATTGGGACCAGAATTGAATAAATGTATCTAGGGAGAATTCACTTTGACTTTGAAGTGACTACTCCCTAGATACGCACATCATGATATTTTATTTTAAAATTGATTCAATTTAAAAAAGACCTAAAGTTAGGGATTTATCAATCGGTAATGTTGCTCCAATACCCAACCAAAGGGCCACCGCAGTACCAATCAAAAAAACGGTTGTCGCTACTGGACGACGAAATGGATTTTGGAATTTATTAACATTTTCCAAAAAAGGTACTGTTAATAATCCCGCAGGTACTGAAACCATTAAAAGAACACCCAATAACTTGTTAGGTACTGTACGAAGTATTTGAAATACAGGAAAGAAATACCATTCAGGTAATATTTCCAAAGGAGTTGCAAATGGATCCGCGGGTTCACCAATCATTGAAGGTTCTAGAACCGCTAAGCCTACGTTACAAGCAATAGTACCGAGAATTACTACTGGAAAAATATATAAAAGATCATTGGGCCATGCGGGTTCCCCATAATAATTATGACCCATACCTTTAGCTAATTTAGCTCTTAATACAGGATCGTTCAAGTCAGGTTTTTTTGTTATTAGGATAGGTGAATTTTTCTAGATCCATCCCCCGAAGGAACCGGACATGATAATTTTTCATCATCCGGCTCAAGCAAAAATCAATCGAATCAAATGGATACAAACGGATACATATAAAATGAATCTATATGTTATCCACACATATATGAATGATTTCATATGTAAGAAAAAAGTTACCTGATTCCATTTTACGAAGTTGCAACTATACATTCCAAGGAATGCCATTTTTACAGGTAAATGCTCAATACCCAAGTAGGCGTACAAAGTTGATCGTGATCAAGTGCTTTCTGGGTCGTCTTAGGCCTTGCGATTCACCTTTATCCCAAAAATATATCGAGATTTTTTACATACAAAGGATTTACTTGTTACTAATATAGTCTAGCCTTTGCTCTTCTTTAGATCCCTTGTTTCACTCCGATAGTATAATAATAATAAATCGGGTCGATGCAGAAGAAATGAATGTATTTTCATACTATTAAGATAAGAAAGTAAAAAAAAAATAAAAATAAATAAATAAAATCTAATTTGCATTATGCCAAATCACTTATTCTACTGGATCTTACGGAGCCCTGTTCATACACGACATCGTCAGGTCTGATCATAGAAAAGATTCTCTTCAAGCGAACCAGCCTATCCTTTGTATGGGGCTTACACGGTGGTTGGAACAAAGACACATTTGGTTGTGAATTCCAATGTAGCAGATAAAGGCATATTTCTGCATGGCCCAATCAATAGTTCAAGTCACACACTCCCATAATCCATTTTCTCTTCGGGGAATTCCCTTCAACTATTCATGTCATATCAAATAAATAATAGAATATTGTGGAGTTGAAAGGAAATATCCAAATACATGTCTTATTTTTTTTTTTTTTTCAACAATCCATATTTGTAGCAATGAAATACTATTGTTCCTCCCCCAAGTAATAAGATAAATGATTGGCAAGTAATAAGATAAATGATTGGTTACAATATAGCTATGGTCTATATTCTCTATAAAGGACCAGAAATGCCTTGCTTACGTATCATTAGGAAATGCATTAACATAAATACAGCAGTAAGAAGGGGTAATACAAAAGTGTGTAAACTATAAAAACGGGTCAAAGTGGATTGTCCCACACTAGCACTTCCACGCAATAACTCTACCAAAGGCGATCCTATTACCGGAATAGCTTCCGGAACGCCTGTTACGATTTTGACTGCCCAATAACCAATTTGGTCCCAAGGTAAGGAATAACCTGTTACACCAAAAGATGCAGTCAACACAGCCAGAACCACGCCTGTAACCCAAGTCAATTCGCGAGGTTTTTTAAAACCACCAGTGAGATAGACACGAAATACGTGCAGGATCATCATTAAGACCATCATACTTGCCGACCATCGATGAACTGATCGGATTAACCAACCAAAGTTAGCTTCAGTCATTATGTATTGAACAGAAGTAAAAGCCTCAGTAACGGTTGGACGATAGTAAAAAGTCATAGCAAATCCTGTAGCTACTTGTACCAAAAAACAAGTAAGCGTAATTCCTCCTAGACAATAAAATATGTTAACATGAGGAGGAACATATTTACTAGTTATATCATCTGCAATCGCCTGAATCTCGAGGCGTTCTTCGAACCAATCATAGACTTTATTGAGATAGGTAAACCAAGAGGACTCCCCCCCTGAGAACCGTATATGAGAATTTCATCTCGTACAGCTCAAACAAAAACACCCAAATAATAGCTGAAACGGATATGGAATAGAAAGTTTGAAACTTCTTAATCTTTTCATTCAATTTTATCTGAAGACACAAAAGAGTAAAAATCCGAAAGCTCTTTTTTGTAGTTGTAATTATAATGCCAAAAAATCAAGTCGGCGCATTCGTCTTTATGTTGATCAGAGCCTCTTGAATCTTCTATTTACCTACTTATTTCTTTTCTTTTTCTTTGCTTTGATTTGTTATTTATATGGAATGTGGCTTTATTCTTGTTTTCTTTATTTTTAATAGGAATTCTCTTGTTAAGACCCTATGAATCAATTGAAACTTCAGATTCATACCAGAACCGCGATGATTCAATAAAACCTTCAAACTAAGTCCAAAGATTCTTTGAGTAAGAATTATTGGATCATCACTTATTCAATGAATAGAATAGATATAATAAATAAAAATACAAAGAAAAGAAAGGTTTGTCCTTTGATCAAAATAAGCATAAACTAAATGAGAGTTTGAAAGAAGAAAAAATTTCTCGATTTATAAATAAAAAACCTCTTTCTTTGAAAATTTTTTTTTTTTTTGAGTCCGGCCGCGAGGTTTGAATATTAAGTATGAATCATAGTTCGAATACTTCGTGATCCATTTCATATATTCCGTGCTCCAGATACTAGAATGGCTATCCGACGGGATAAAACTATCTCGATCAAGAGGACAGACCCATTTTCTGTACTATCAATAGGATCAATTATAACAAGTCACACACTCATATTCCGGAAATACAGAAACAAAAAAAATTTCGCGGTCGAACTACCAAAATAGAATGGGCTAAAAAAAATCCGAGAACTAAAAGTTTCACTTTTTGTATTGAAAAGCGAGGCTTCGTGGTTCTTGTGAATCTAATTCAGCGAAATTCCATCCAGTAAAACGGAAGAATTATAAATCTCCAAAATAATAGATAAGAATATCGAAAATAAAGCCATTGCGACACCCATCAAAGGAGTCGTTCCCCATCCAGGAGCTACTTTACCATATTCCGAATTCAATGGTTTCAAAAAATCCCCTACAACAGTTCGTCTTGGACCAGATCTAGAACTACCCTCAACGGTTTGTGTAGCCATAAATCTTATTTTGTATTCAGTGAGATCTGTTGACTTTGTATATCATTCCGCTGTAAATAAACGATCTTATCATAGATCCATTGTGATCTTGAAATTATATTTATATTTATATTATTTATATTTATATTTATATATATTATTTATATAATTATATAATAATGGAAACAGCAACTTTAGTCGCCATCTCTATATCTGGTTTACTTGTAAGTTTTACTGGGTACGCCTTATATACTGCCTTTGGGCAACCCTCTCAACAATTAAGGGATCCATTCGAGGAACACGGGGACTAATTGAAGTAATGAGCCTCCCAATATAATATTGGGAGGCTCATTACTTCAATTGAGATAATGAAAAATCATTTCATTTTTTTAGTTGGAACTTTAGGCGGTTCTCGAAAAAAGATAGCGAAAAAAATTATCCCTAGAGTAGATACTAAGAGGAATGTATAAACCAATGCTTCCATAAATTCGATCGTGGTTTACAATTATAGCTTCCGTACCTATTTATTTAGAATCATCTCCCGAATAAAATAACGAAAGAACAAGAATCAAAGAAAAGGCAGCGATTTTAATCAAGATTTTTACAGCAGCCTATGTCAAATCACAAACAGAAAATAGAAGCGAAAAATAACAAAGCAATCTTGCATCAGACTACTTGTCTTCTTGTAGTTGGATCTCCAAGTTTTTGGAATGCTCCAAATTCCACTTGAGCATCCAAATCTGGATCAATACCGGCAAAAACATCTCTGAACAGGGTTCTAGCACCATGCCAAATGTGTCCGAAGAAGAAAAGCAAAGCAAACGAAGCATGCCCAAAAGTAAACCAACCCCTTGGACTGCTACGAAAAACACCATCGGATTTCAAAGTAGCACGATCTAATTCAAAAATTTCACCCAATTGAGCACGTCTAGCATATTTTTTCACAGTAGCAGGATCACTATAACTCACTCCATTGAGTTCGCCACCATAGAACTCAACAGTTACACCTACTTGTTCGACACTATACTTCGATTCTGCCCTTCTAAAAGGAACATCCGCTCTAACAATTCCGTCTCCGTCTACCAAAACAACCGGAAATGTTTCAAAAAAAGTAGGCATACGACGTACAAAAAGTTCACGCCCTTCTTTATCTCTAAAGATAGGGTGTCCTAACCACCCAACGGCTATTCCATCCCCGTTGTCCATTGAACCCGCTCTGAATAATCCTCCTTTTGCCGGATTATTGCCAATGTAATCATAAAAAGCTAATTTTTCAGGAATTTTAGACCAAGCTTCTGATAAACTTTGATTTTCGGCTAACCCAGCACTAACCCTTCGATATATTTCTTGCTGGAAGTATCCTTGATCCCATTGATAACGAGTAGGACCAAATAATTCGATGGGGGTAGTTGCTGAACCATACCACATAGTTCCAGTAACAACAAAAGCTGCAAAAAAGACAGCAGCTATACTACTGGAAAGGACGGTTTCAATATTTCCCATACGTAATCCTTTGTATAAACGTTGGGGCGGACGGACACTAAGATGGAATAAGCCCGCTAATATGCCCAATGTCCCTGCTGCAATATGATGAGAGGCTATTCCTCCCGGAACAAAAGGATCAAAACCTTCCACGCCCCACGCTGGATTTACAGGTTGTACCTTTCCGGTTAGTCCATAAGGGTCGGACACCCATATTCCAGGACCATACAATCCTGTTACATGAAATGCGCCAAAGCCAAAGCAAGCCACTCCTGAGAGAAATAAATGAATTCCAAAAATCTTGGGCAAATCCAAAGAGGGTTTTCCTGTGCGCTCATCACAAAAAATTTCTAGATCCCAATATACCCAATGCCAGATAGCTGCCAAGAAGCACAAGCCAGAAAACACAATATGTGCTCCGGCCACACCTTCGTAACTCCAAATACCCGGATTTGTTATAGTCCGCCCCGTAATACTCCAACCGCCCCATGAATTGGTTATTCCTAAACGAGTCATGAAGGGTATAACGAACATACCTTGTCTCCACATTGGATCAAGAACGGGATCGGAGGGATCAAAAACAGCTAATTCATATAGAGCCATTGAACCGGCCCAACCAGCAACCAGAGCTGTATGCATTATATGAACAGAAAGCAAGCGACCGGGATCATTCAATACGACAGTATGAACACGATACCAAGGCAAACCCATGGAAATACCCCTTTATCAAATCAACGAAAAATAGACACTATGTAACTTTATTGCATTGGAATACCTCCCCTTTTCGGTGGATTCTTTCGGAGAAAGGATTAATGTTTGTTCTATTCCATTAGTAATAAGGGAAGAATTCGGCTCAGAAGAAAAAAGAGAAGCAGATCTATTCTATACTCGATAAGTATCAATACGCAATGGGGGTTGATCCTATTTTTTATGAATGAATGCATCCCTATTTGTTCATCATTCAAAGGACCTATTCGTAAGAATTCTCTTTCATTCATTCCGCCTTTCTTTATTTTATGGCCTTAGTCTATCTATGTATAAAATATGATAAAGGCCCATATTATTAAGACCATTATTACATATTATTAAGATAAGACCATTATTACGTATTACATTACGTATTACGCTTCCACAATCAAAGTGAAATATAATATTACATATTATAATATTACATATTATTAAGATAAGACCATTATTACGTATTACATTACGTATTACGCTTCCACAATCAAAGTGAAATATAATATTACATATTATAATATTACATATTATTAAGATAAGACCATTATTACGTATTACATTACGTATTACGCTTCCACAATCAAAGTGAAATATAATATTACATATTATTAAGATAAGACCATTATTACGTATTACATTACGTATTACGCTTCCACAATCAAAGCGAAATATAATTTTACATTCTTTTTACTTTATGCCTGTTGGTATTCCAAAAGTTCCTTTTCAAGTTCCGGGAGATAACGATGCAAGCTGGGTTGACATATAGTGCGACTTGTCAAATATATTGGGTCATATGGGATTCCCCCGTTCTCTCGCCCGATCGAGATATCCCCTGTTTCGCCCCAAAAAGATTGATTGAATTATCAAAAATTTGTAGCGGGAAGTGTAATGAAGTGCAATTAGAGATCCATTTCATGGGGGTGTATCCAGATTAATATTTTCAATTAGAATGATTTATGGTTGGCTTGGTTGGACTGATAAAATGAAGTATCCAGGCTCCGTTTAGAAAAAACCCAATTGGTAATATATTTATGATTACCACCTATATCATAATCATAATTTTTCTTTTTTTTTTTAATTATAAATAAGAGCGATTTCAAACTGTTAATCAATCGAATAATATGGGAAATACGTTGAATATTTGGCGAAAAACATGAAAGAAAAAGGAATTAAATTAAAATAAAAAAAGGAAATGAAATCATAGCAAAAAGACGTGGTATTGGGTCATTTGTCCTATATGTGCAAATAAAAATCGGGCAGATCTTTACTCGGAGTAGAGCATAAACCTAAAAAAATTGAATAAAAAATTGACGAACCCCATTCAGGAACAAGAAAATGACATCGTGATTTGGATTGAATCGCAATGAAAAAAAAATGGATCAATGAAAAGTTTGTGCAATAAGTTTAGCGAATTTTTTCTATATTATAGGAAAACGGGCCAAAACTCATCTTTCTTTAATTTAATTTTAAATTTCATTTTATTTAAAAAATGTAAGAAAAAGCCCCTTCATTAGAAATTAGAAGTTAGAAAGGTCCGACTAGAAAAAACAAAGGATGGCTGGAATCTACACATTGATTTTTTTTCGCAATTTTTGTTGAACCGTATGCATCAAAAGGTGCCTGTACGGCTACTAAGGGATACAATTTTATCCTAATCAACCGAATTTATCGAGAAAGATTGCTTTTTTTGGGCAAAGAGCTTGATATCCAGACCTCGAATCAACTTGCGGGTATTATGATCTATCTCAGTATAGAGAGTAATAGCCGAGACCTGTTTTTTTTTATAAACTCTCCTGGCGGAGGGATAGTATCTGGATTATCTCTTTTTGATACTATGCAAGCAGTGGAACCAGATGTGCATACACTAGCCATGGGATTGACCGCTTCAATCGCAGCTTTTCTCTTGGTCGGAGGAGAAATTACCAAACGCAGAGCATTCCCTCACGCTCGGCGCCAATGAGTTTTTTTTTTTTATTATTGATGGAAAGAAAAAAGAAGACTATGCCTTCGCCATATGAAATATGAATTAGTAAGTAATAATAGCATGGCACTTTGAATTCGATATGAAATTTTTTTTTTATTTCTTTTTTTTTTTTTCAAAAAAAAATATTAGATTATGTATCGAAAGAGTAGTATGAGAGAAGGGGCATTTCCAATTTGATCTTAGCTATCGTGGGCCCATCTCAGGCGTCACAAACTTTTTTTCTTTTCCTACCAGAGGCTATTAACAATATTTATGTTATGAAAGAGTACGAAAAAAAAAAAGACTATTTTTTTTCTTTCTTTTTTTTTTTTCAAAAAAAAAAAGAAACTTTGGGATTGCTGAATCACAGACGAAATAAATATATAAAGCAACGGAGCCATCATAGTATTTTTAAACTTTTCCGAAAAAAAAAGAAAAAGAAGGATGGTAATTGGATTATTTATTAATCTGGGTCTAATAGACTCTATATTTTCTCTTTTTTTCGATGAAAGAAAAAAGAGAATTCCATTGTAAAGCCGTATGCAATTGTAAAGCCGTATGCAATGCGCAAAAAATGCCTGTACGGTTGTTCAATTCTATAGCTATTCTTCTCGCCTCATTATGTGAGTTAGAAGTATGTTATATCATCAGGGTAATGATCCATCAACCTATTAGTATGCTTAAGGATGATGGCTTCAAAGACTGGGTCATGGAAACAGACGAAGTAATGAAAATGCAAGAAGACATCATAGAGGCTTATGTACAAAGAACGGGCCAGCCCCGATGGGTTATAAACAAAGACATGGAAAGAGATAATTTTATGTCAGCAAAAGAAGCCAAAGATCATGGAATTGTGGATCATATAGTGCGTACAGAATCGAGACCTATAGTGAATGAAAAACCTATAGTGAATGAAAAACCTATAGTGAATGAAAAACCTATAGTGAATGAAAAACCTATAGTGAATAACAAACCTATAGTGAATGAAAAACCTATAGTGAATGAAAAACCTATAGTGAATGAAAAACCTATAGTGAATGAAAAACCTATAGTGAATAACAAACCTATAGTGAATAACAAACCTATAGTGAATAACAAACCTATAGTGAATAAAAAATGGAGACTAGTTAACGACAATGGCAATGGAAGACCACCATTTGACGACAATGGCAATGGAAGACCACCATTTGACGACAATGGCAATGGAAGACCACCATTTGACGACAATGGCAATGGAAGACCACCATTTGACGACAATGGCAATGGAAGACCACCATTTGACGACAATGGCAATGGAAGACCACCATTTGACGACAATGGCAATGGAAGACCACCATTTGACGACAATGGCAATGGAAGACCACCATTTGACGACAATGGCAATGGAAGACCACCATTTGACGACAATGGAACACCATTTAATTTTGATTTAGATTGATTTAATCCCTCTTATTCCTTTCCTTCTTTTTCTCTTTAATAGATTAATATTTTATTAATCTATTAAAGAGAAAAAGAAGTAATTCATAATCATCTGGTTAGGATCGATCTAAACCAGTCTATTATGTATATGATTGTATATGATTCAGCATGCCAACTATTAAACAACTTATTAGAAATGCAAGACAGCCAATTAGAAATGTCACGAAAGCCCCTGCTCTTCGGGGATGTCCTCAGCGCCGAGGAAGATGTACTAGGGTGTATGTGCGACTTGTTCAGATCATGGGCTGAGAAAAAGGAAACAATTTTTCAGTATCAACGATCAGTACCAGTGAATAGAATGGGGTTCTTCCGTTCACTATCTAAAAAAGATAGATCTACCATATCCTTCTATTGTGTATGAAATTTATGGTTTCCATTGGCGCAAATCCAATCTTGGAATTTTTTAAAAATTCCCCATTGGTAGCAAATGCTTATCCATTAAGCGGGGAAAATCCTATTTAAAAAGCAAAAAGATTATGCTTCGACTCTTGCAAAGAACGGACTAACAGGGTCAGCTACCCAATTAATCCTCCTAATTACATACCGTTACTGTATAAGATAGATCTCGTTGTGAAAGATCTATTACTGAAAAATTTATGAGTAGAGCCGAAGAGTGTGAACTGTACAAGTTACCAATTAAATGTTAAATGAAGGAATGAGCTCCGGTGTATAGAGGGGACCTCACCGTTTAAGAAGTAACCATAGAAACGATGGAACCCACTATTTATTTATCCATTTCTATTTACTCCTTTATTTTAGTTAATATGCTTTTTTTGATACCTAGTATCAATACAATTTCTTATTTCAAGGCGAAATGAAATGCCTAGAAAAAAGGAAAAATCGTGGGCGGGACGGTTATAGTAGCAAAAGCCATTGGAATTTTTATTTTATACATTGGAAGAATCCGTTTTGTTATTAATAGACTAGAAAAGAATAACTGAAAGAAAGAATTAGTTATTCATCAAAATTTCTTTTATTCAATGACCAGAATGAAAGAGGGATATATAGCTCGGAGACAAAGAGTAAGAGCTTTGGTTTCGGCTGATCGGGATAGAGATAGGAAAAAAAGATATTTTCGTCGTTTGTGGATCACTCGAATAAATGCAGGAATTCGAGGAATGGGGGTATCCTATAATTATAGTAGATTAATAAAAAATCGGTACAAGAAACAGTTGCTTCTTAATCGTAAAATACTTGCACAAATAGCTATCTCAAATAGGAATTGTCTTTATATGATTTCCAACGAGATTATAAAATAAGGAGATCGGAAGGAATCCACCGAAATGCTTTAAATGAAATGGGGTTCCCTCGAGAATGAACTCGAGGGAGGTAGAGTAGAAATTAATATGATAAAAAAATTCTGATAAGGTCATCAAAACAAGAAAACAAGATGAGCGAAGACGCTCAATAAAAAAAAAAAAAATTTATTTTTCTTCCCCAACCCGATTCGATTCTTTTATTTATTTCTTTTTTCTTACGACACGACAATTTTGATTATCAGATTTTTTGAATAAAGCATCAGTCTACGTTTGATAATTTTGAGTCAATTGAAGGGTAAGCCTATTTATTTCTGGTTCTAAGAGCAGTAGTTCTAGCGGTCGACTCTCTTCTTTCAAATCGTTTCTCATTTCTGGTTCTAGTTCTAGCGGTCGACTCCCTTCTTTCAAATCGTTTCTCATTATTAATAAAGGGTAACGAAGATAAAATACGAGCTTGTTTTATAGCAATAGTAATTAATCGTTGTTGTTTTAAAGTCAATCTATTTACTCGCCTAGATAAGATTTTTCCTTGTTCACTAATAAATCGACTAATTAAACTCATGTTTCTATAATCAATTCGATCCCCCGATTGGATCGGGGGCAAACGCCTACGAAAAGATCGCTTGTATTTATCCATCATTTCTTTATTCCTTATTTCTAAAAATAATCCTATCCTATCCTTTTCTAAAATCCTATTTTGATCGGATCAAATTCAAATTATAGAATTAATAGAATAAATACGATTTGCTTTGTTTTTTTTATTATTGTATTATTTATTTATTATTTATTTCTTATTTATTTGTTTATTTTATTAGTTTATTTTAATTATTTATTTATTATTTATTTGTTTATTTTATTAGTTTATTTTATTATTATATTATTTATAGATATTTATTTAAATATAATTTCATATTTTAATATATTTAATATATAAATATAATTTCATATTTTAATATATTTAATATATAAATATAATTTCATATTTTAATATATTTAATATATAAATATAATTTCATATTTTAATATATTTAATATATAAATATAATTTCATATTTTAATATATTTAATATATAAAATATAAATATAATTTAATATTTTAATATATTTAATATATAAATATAATTTAAATAAATATCTATAACTGTGATAATACATAAATAATAAATAAATATAATTTATAAATATATATAAATATAATTTCATATTTTAATATATTTAATATATAAAATATAAATATAATTTAATATTTTAATATATTTAATATATAAATATAATTTAAATAAATATCTATAACTGTGATAATACATAAATAATAAATAAATATAATTTATAAATATATATAGAACCGACACGAAAATAATAAATAATTAATAAAATAAGAAATAAATAATGAAATATAGTAATAAATACAAAATATAGTAATAACTAAAAAATATAGTAATGAATAAATCATACAATATAATAAATAATACAATATTAACAATATTAAAATTAACAACAATATTAAAATTAACAATATTAAAATAATCATTATGCACGAATAGAAAATAAAAAAAAAAATAGTTAGTGATATTAAAAATCTAATTCCTAATCAATGAAAATCCAACTCCTAATCATTCGAAGACTGTAAACTAAAAATCATTCGAAGACGGTAAACTAAAAAAATAAATAATTGACTCGAGAATAAAGAAAAAAATTATTAAAAAAATAAGAACTAAATAAAAAATAGAATAAAAAAAAATAAAAGAATATTGATACAATCATATACCAGGTTAAAAAGGTTAAAAATTTATTAACGTGCATATCGAATAATTTAAAACTAAAAACTTCACTTTAAAAAGAAAGCGTGGAATAGACAAGGAAATACAAATATAGACTAATATATAAATAAAATATTTGTTATATATTAGTTATATATTATATCTAACTAATTATATACTTAATATTACTTAATATATTATATAATATATATTATTATACCTGAATACCTAATGTCCTATTTTCTCATACTAAATACCTAATGTTACCTAAATACCTAATGTCCTATTTTCTCATATTCTCGGGAAGGGTTGACATACGAGTACTTGATTCGATTTATTTCTTTATCTCCCCGTGAATTGTATGTTTGTAACAATAGGAACAGAATTTCTTCAATTCCAATCGACTAGGCGTATTGTGTCGATTTTTTTGAGTAATATACCTGGAAATGCCCGTTGATTCCTTATTAACGACGTTTCGAACACAACTGGTACATTCCAAAATAATCGTTACTCGGACATCTTTACTCTTGGCCATGAACCCCCTTTGAGTTTTTAATTCACCCAACTCTTCTATTTTCCGATCAAAAGTGAAGAAGAAAGGAATGAAAATAAATAAATAAAAGTTGCTAACTCAAAACCAAATCCTGAAAGATTTCGTTGCAATCAATTGCAATCAATATAGTAAATCAATATGTATTATACTAATAGTAAATAAGTAATACAATGATTTCTAACTCGATTTAGAATCACAGTACGGTATTTTCTTTAAGTATCTTGTAGGATACTGTTGTTCCAGCCACATTTCTCTTTTCGCTCTACTAGTAATTTAATTGGAGCTTGAACCCAAGTTTTGTTGAGGTTCAATCCACTTTTTTCGTTCTACCTTCCTTATTTATTTTATATAATTCTTATATAATTAGAATTCTAAAAAAACTAAATAGAATTATTTCTTATATAATTAGAATTCATTTCTTATATAATTATAATTCTAAAAACAACTAAAGTCAAGGGGGGGCGAGAGATTAGTCACAGATATTTGATTGTATATCGATCTAATCTTTTTCACCCCGTCCCGCGACAATAACTAGAATTAAAAAAAAGGGAATGTTAACGCATCCGGGAAGAAACGATTGATCTCTATCAATAAACCCGCTAAAGAACCGAACCAGAGAGTACTTAGTACCGGTGCTACGGAAAGATATGTTTTTAGATCTCGCATTTAAAATCCTCCTTCTTTATCGTATTACATACATTATGGTAATACATATATAATCACATGTATGTGTGGTTAAAGACCACTTGTATTTGTATATTTGTACCCGGAATTCCTAATTCAAAATTAAAATTTAAATGTACAATGATTCGATAGATAAGATTTTCCTTTTCTTAAAACAGCAAAATAGGTCCCTTTCTGCCTGAGAATTCCCGCCAAAAAGATTCATTTATTATTCATTATATGGTTGTTATATGATATGAGACCAAAAAGAGGAAATGGAAAGATAATTTTTGTATATCAATAGATGAAATAAGGGTGTGGAAAACAAGACAGGGATTCTCTACAATAACATCGTAGGCCAATTGAAAGGGATGTAGCGCAGCTTGGTAGCGCGTTTGTTTTGGGTACAAAATGTCACGGGTTCAAATCCTGTCATCCCTACCTATTACTTCTCCTTTGAGCAGTAAGGAGGGAGCCATTTTAGTTTTAGATTGATTAAAATTAAGCATACATAATCTATCATTTTCTCATATTATATATGATATATGATAGTATAGGTGTGCACGATGTATTGGGGTTATAAAATAAAAGAATCCTCTTTTTTACAGTCTTATTTATTATGATAAGAAAGCGCTCTTAGTTCAGTTCGGTAGAACGTGGGTCTCCAAAACCCAATGTCGTAGGTTCAAATCCTACAGAGCGTGATTCCGCTCTTGTTAAGTCGAAAATTACACCGAACTGAAAAAAAAAAAAAAAAAAAAAAAATTGAACAGCAATTCGAATTTGACCTCCTTGAATTAAATTAATTAAATTAAAATTAAAGGGGTCAGTCAAAAAAAGAGATGTTAATTAATCAAAGGTCCAACTGATCACCACGTATGTATTGTAAATATGCGGTTACGAATAATCCAGCCAAAGTAATAGGAATTAGACCTAAGACGATTCCAAATAGAAAAACTTCAATCATTTCAATTTATTTGAAAGGAGAAAAAGAAAGGTAATATCTATCCCTAAATATTAATCTCTATTGCCCATGAATATCAATAACTAATAATTGATAATTAACACGGTAAGGAACTATAGAATATATGGAATAGGACAGAAAACTTTGTTTTTATTAATTGTTCGTTCATTCAATTAATTTTCAAATAAGTCGTATCTTACTCAGACCAATAAATAGAGCTGAGGTTATAGTTAAAGCCGCTAGTAAAAAACCGAAATAACTAGTTAGAGTAGGCATGAAGGAGCTAAATGAAATATGTTCTTTTTATACATATGTTTATAAAGCACTTACCTAAGTTTCAATTTTTAAAAGAGACGGGGATAAGCAAAAATACCAATTGAAAGAATAAGTTCAATTGAAATTTTTTGATTCATCAATCATTCTAAACGGTATTCACAAAAATAGAGCGGCAGGACAAGAGTAGAAAAGAAAAAGAAATAGATTCATCATCTTTGTAGTTAGGTCAAGAAAAAACCTTTGGATCTAATACAAGAATACAAGAAAGGCCGCCTCACAAATATTGATTAGTAGAATTTTTTTTTTATTCCTTGCTCTTTTTTTTATCTATATCTAATACTATCGACTACTCTTACTTGTTACTAGACGACTAAGCAATTCCTTAAAATAAAAAAAGGAGGGCTTACAACAAAAAACAAAACCTCTTATGCAATTACGAAAAAAAGTCAATTTTTAGATTTCGCATCTAATTGACTTGCGGAAATATGATAATTTCCTTCATGAATTATTATAAACTTGTTGGATTCACGGGTTACCTGATCTTCCGTTTCTAGCCCCAAACCAATAATAGAATCCCCTATATTATATTCCAGGAATTTGAGGAATTTTCTATCGCATGATACGTGGTTATACATCGACAAGCAAGAAGAAGAAAGAAATTATCTAGCACTTCATGTCGATATACTGTTTGAAATTGCGTTGCTGTGTCAGAAGAAGGATAGCTATACTGATTCGGTATACTCTAAAAATACCTTTGGTACAATATTGACGATCTCACAAAGATTGAATTTCAGTGAATTTCCGTTTACTGATCTCATCTTTTACGGAATCGATCCCCTACAAGAATATGCGGAGCTCAGCATGTCTGGAAGCACAGGAGAACGTTCTTTTGCTGATATTATTACCAGTATTCGATACTGGATCATTCATAGTATTACTATACCTTCCCTATTCATTGCGGGTTGGTTATTCGTCAGCACAGGTTTAGCTTATGATGTGTTTGGAAGCCCTCGTCCAAACGAGTATTTTACAGAGAGCCGACAAGGAATTCCATTAATAACCGGCCGTTTTGATTCTTTGGAACAACTCGATGAATTTAGTAGATCTTTTTAGGAGGACCCAATGACCATAGATCGAACCTATCCAATTTTTACAGTGCGATGGTTGGCTGTTCACGGACTAGCTGTACCTACCGTTTCTTTTTTGGGGTCAATATCAGCAATGCAGTTCATCCAACGATAAACCTAATCCGAATTAATTATAGAGCTATGACACAATCAAACCCGAACGAACAAAATGTTGAATTGAATCGTACCAGTCTCTACTGGGGGTTATTACTCATTTTTGTACTTGCTGTTTTATTTTCCAATTATTTCTTCAATTAAGAAAAAAAGAGTAGTAGAATACTAAATAATAGTAGGAATTCTCTTATCCCATTCGGAAGGATTGCATCTCATAATTATCTATGACTGTTTATGTCTTTAGCATGACCACTTGATGAAATGTGGAGGGAAGCGGGATAAATGGCCGATACTACTGGAAGGATTCCTCTTTGGATAATAGGTACGGTAACTGGTATTCCTGTGATCGGTTTAATAGGTATTTTCTTTTATGGTTCATATTCTGGATTGGGTTCGTCCCTGTAATATGTAATAATGGGATGAACTAAGTTATAGGCATGAAAGTGTAAGAACTCAACGGGGCCCGCCTCCTCTTTCTTTGTCTGATTCGCGAGGAGGGGTCCCGTTGAATTCTTAATGATCATAATATTTTGTTCGTATAAATATAAATGACAACAAATAGATCACTTTTTCCGATGATGTTTTTGAAAAATGAACTCGATTAATTGATTCATAGCATCTGTTCTTCGATAGTATCTATCGATACTTTCAAGGTTAGAAGAAAAAAAGGAATCACTCAATTTCCTTTTCCTGGATGACACAATCACAATATATATTTAATTTTAATATTTAATTTTTTTTAATATTTAATTTTAATATTTTAATATTTAATTTTAATATTTCTTTTTTTTTTCTGTCGACCAGATATCAAGCAAACCCTTTCTAGACTAGTCTAACCTTACTCTATTTATTTTAGTATTTCATCAAAGTTTGAAATTTTTTTATAAGTTCATCGCCTTGCTTCTATTTTATATTTATAAAAAAAAGGATTCCTTCTCTTTTTTTTGGTTGTCCATTACTTATTATATTATATTATACTTATTTATACTTATACTTATTTTATACTTATTTATACTTATTTTATACTTATTATATTATCCTTATTACTTATTCGATTACTTTATTACTTATTCTATTATCTATTATAATCTATTATCTATTATAAGTAAATCTAAAAAAATAAAGGGTTCTGAAAAATCTGGAAAAATATAAACTAAGAATAGAAATCTTTGACGAATGGGATCCGGAATTGTTATTATTTCGACACAAGAAAAGGAATTTTACACATCCTTTTCTTGTGCCGAAGGCTAGGAAGACGAAGAATACTCCCTGTAATTATTTGTTCCCCTCATTTATCCTTCCTTTCTATTCTCCGCTTACTTATCTTATGTTTAGTATCTAATCAAATTGAATTTAGAAAACAAAACCCATTCTGTGACATTTCAATCTGACAATAGGGATATAATTACACCCCTCCCATTTAGATTGAAAAAAGAAAAGAAGGGGTAAAGACAAATAGTCTTCTTCACAATATACAGATTTTGAATGCGGTAAAAGTAATTCCTAGAGAAAGAATATAAACAAGCAAAAGACTTTTCATACTTTTTTCATCATACCTAACCTAATTGCCAGGAAGAATTTGTTCTTTTTTACAAATTTGATGTTGATAAATCCACGGATCTAGAAATTCATTTCGGACACTTGAACCTTTTCAAATTGTTTCTTTTTAAGAACCAAAAAGATTTGTGCAAAAACAATAGATGCCAAGAAGAACAAAAGGCCTTGGACACGTAGTGGATCTTGAAGTACTATTTCTGCATCCCCCTGACCAAATCCACCCACATTAGGATTACTTGTTAATGGTTGATCAAGTTTGATAGATTCACCCTCTGAAACAAGAAGTTCTGGTCCTGGGGGGATAATATCAACCACTTGATGTCCATCCAATGCATCCGTTATGGTTATTTCGTACCCCCCTTTTTCTTTTCGTATGATTTTGCTTACTATACCTGTTGCCGTAGCATTATAAATTGTATTGTTACTTTTGTTCCCGTCGGGATAAATCTGACCCCTTCCCCTATTTCCGCCTACGTATATGGGATATTTTAAGAAATGAACATCCTTATTACTAGCAGGGTCTGGGGAAAGAATAGGAAAGGTGATTTCACTATATTTTTGACCAGGAACAGGACCTATCACAAGAATATTTTTCTGAGTGGGGCGGTAGTTCTGAAAAGACAGATTGCCTATCTTTTCTTTCATCTCGGGCGAAATACGATCAGGTGGGGCTAACTCAAACCCCTCCGGTAAAATAAGAACAGCACCCACATTCAAAGCCCCTTTCTTACCATTAGCAAGAACTTGTTTCAGTTGCATATCATAAGGAATTCTAACAACCGCTTCAAATACAGTATCAGGAAGTACCGCTTGTGGAACCTCAATATCCACGGGTTTATTAGCTAAATGGCAATTGGCACATACAATACGCCCAGTTGCTTCTCGTGGATTTTCATACCCCTGCTGCGCAAAAATGGGATATGCATTTGAAATGGATGCCCCGGTTATTATATAGATCATGAGCGATACGGAAATGGATCGAGTAATCTCCTCCTTTATCCAAGAAAAAGTATTTCTAGTTTGCATGGTACAATCATTGATCCCGAAAATTTCTACAATAAAATTAGGTAGGTCACTAGTATAGTTCCCTATCCACGATTCTGCTATTTACTTTTACTGAAAAAAAAAAAAATTTACTGAAATAGAGGAGGAATTGTATTCCCCTGATGGGTAGAAAGAGTAAAGTAAGTACGACTTTGCATTCTTTGCTTATATACAAAGTAAGAAAGATTCTAATTGAATCCGTGAATCATTTTTCAGTCAGTCAGTGAATGATAAATAACTACAAGTGACGGCGATACATGATTTAAATAACGAAAGATCGAATATTTAAAAATTGTATCTAGAATGACTGGAAGGGTACAAGCAAGAACAGATATAATTTGATCATTATGAGCAAATCCAAAATCTTTGTAGATATAGCCAATCATTAGTTCCCAACCGTGGTGCGAATGGAATCCGACACAGAACTCAGTTAATAAAAGAATAGAAAAAGCTTTTATTGTGTCGCTTAAATTATATAGGAATTCTTGAACCCAAGAGTTAAGAATAACAAGTTCTTCATTACCCAAAATAGAATAACCACTTAGAATAACGAAACAGATTAGATTTGTCGAGAAGTGCAAAATCGTATGGATACGATCCTCATTGTGCATCTTGATCAATTGGATCGTTTCTTTGTGGATTCCTATACGAAGTTTTTGTAGATGTGTTTCCGGGTATTCTTTTATCATTTCGTCCAACAGGAGGAGTTCCTCTACTTCTATGAATTGTTCTAGAATACTTTTTTCTTGAATATCATTCAAAAAAGTTTCGGATTGCCTAGTATTCCACCAATTAGTAATCCAAGATTTCAGACTTTTATTAAATGAGAGAGAGATCCACCAGGGCAAAAATACTATAGATGCAAAATATAGAAGGGGAGTGAATGCTTTCTTTTTTGCCATTTTTTCATCTGTGAATTGTTAATGAACCCACCTCATTCGTTGACTTTATGTGATCTAATCTTTCTATCAAGCATGACTTTCATTATATTATAAATTATAAGATAAATTATAAGGTAGGGGCCCATGAATCTATTCTCTGTTTTTTTTTTTTTTGATTCAGTGCTTAGTCCTTGAATCTAAAAAGAGTACAGAAATAGAAAATAAGAATCCACTTTGAATTCGAATGTTCGAATGAAATATATATATATATTATTGTTTCCAGATATCTCAATTGATCAAATTCGAAGCAATTGCCCTCTTTCGATAACTGCCCGAAAGAACCGCTTCAAATAATAAAGATTATTCTATTCAGATTTTGAGACGAAGGAGCTCCCTGTCTATATCAAGATATCAATCAAATATGTCGAAAAATTTTCGCGGGTTATCTAGACTGTATATAGTCTAGAGTCCGGGAATAATTGAAAAAAAAAAAATTATGAAAAATATTATGATGATCAAAAATGAGTGACAAAAAAAGACAGAAAAGTTATCATTACATTTATCATTATGTTATAAGAAAGAAATCTACTTGTTTAGTTCTTAAGGAGCACAAAAGAAAGGATAAAAGGGGAGGGGCTGATTGACAAAAGGAAAGTAGAGAAAATTTACAAGATATAATCTATCTGTATCTAACGTATCAACTCCAAATATTGAAAATAAAAAGTTAAATATTTCGAAATACTTTGATATATGAGATGAATCCATTATTTCGATTTCTTGCTTGTTTTGTTACTGAATTAAGTTGAGTGGTTTTACATTTACAGACGCATAAAAAACAATTTTTGTGGACAAAAAAAAAAAAACAGTTTTGTTTTATGTTATGACTCTTCCGTATACGTCTTCTTTGGTTCGAGTGGGCATTCTTAAGAAACTTCAGTTTAGTTCTGCTATAGAAAAAAGAGGCTTCTTGTCTTGAGTTTTTTCCTCCTGCCGAGAAAGCATTTATTCTGCAATTCATTTCAAAAGACTTCAATCGGTACACGCAAAAAATAGGCCAATTCAGCAGCTTTTTGCTCAATTTCTCGTGGAGTCAAATTCTCATCAGTACGAGTCAAGGGAACGGCCCCCTGGCCTCTGATTTCCATATAAAGGACACGCCGAGCATAAATACCCTCTTTAACTTCTATTCTGATGGACTGAATATCTTTCATAAGGAATCGTAGAAAGATGCGACGATTTTTTCCAGGAAAACCCCAACGAAAAATACATACTATTCCCTCTTTTCTATCGAATCGATCATAACCACTACCTACATTCCAAAAAATCGTGCACCACAAATAGGAACTAATAAAGAGACCCGCGATCCCATAGAAAGACATCACGATTCCTTGTGGAAAAAAAACTATTTGCTGAGACGGAAATAAAGATATCAAATTCCTACCAAGATAACTAGAAGTTCCAACTAATAAAAACCCTAATGAACCAAAAAAAAGAATAAAGGCCCAGCAGAAATTGCTTGTTTTTCGAGACCCCACTATAAATTCTATCCATATAGATTCTGATCGCCAACTCATACATACTAGATCCAGTTGCATTTTATTGGAATTGAGAAAATAAGCAAAAAAATTTGACTTTACTTTTTTTGTTTCCGAAGTAACTCTCATCAACTAGTGCTATTTTGATATGAACTTTTAGAAGTAATTCATCAAATTGCTTAGATCTAAAATCATCCCCTTTATATGATCCCCTATACAGATCTACTAGATATATAGACTTTAATTTCATACATTCGTCCGGTACCGATCCACTTGCTATAATTCATTTACCCCTATATCATGTTTACGTATGCATAAGAGGAGCTTTTTCATTTATGTTCGGGGAAGCCGGATGGATGTTATACAATATTCTACTAAATAGATATCCGTGGCATCTAAGTCGTGAAAAAAAAAATAGATAAGATTTGGTCTTGGCCTTGGCCCCATCGAATCTAAAAAATCTTAGTTTTTTGAACATACAAAGATAAAGAAGCCATTGCAATTGCCGGAAATACTAGGCCTACTAAAGGCACAAAAATAGAGGGAATTGTCATAAAATGGGTACCTCAATTTAATATTCGTACCTGTTATTGTTATATTGTTAGTTATAAAGTTAGTTATAAATATATCTTATAATAATTATATTATAATTCGTATATTATACTAAGTATATCTAAATATTATACTAAGTATATCGAAATACTAAGTATATCTAAATATTATACTAAGTATATCTAAATACTAAGTATATCTAAATATTATACTAAGTATATCTAAATACTAAGTATATCTAAATACTAAGTATATCTAAGCGAGTATATATATCTAATATATATATCTTATCTAATAAGTGCAAGGAATGTAGAATTAAATAAAGGGACTTGCCCATCTTTCTAAATGAAATAAAATAGGTGTATGATAAGATAATCCACTTTCTTTATTATCTTACTTTATTCCTACTTTTCTTATTATTATTATTCTATTGTTCTTGTCTTCTAATTTTAATTTCTAATTTGAATTTAATAAAGAAAGAGTTTATTACAAATTGAGAAAGAGTTTATTACAAATTGTCGAAAGATTCGATTCGTTAGAATCCGATCCAAGAACAGGGATTTTTAGTAAAAATAGAATTCTCGGGAGATATAGAAAGATGCAAAACTCTATATTTATATTTTTTCTATATTTGAATTATATAAACATACGCAATAGAGCAAGATAAAATTCGTTTTTCGACAATTCCATTTTATGTCACAAAGTCAAAGCCCATTATGCGGGCTTTGACTTTGATTCTGATAAACTAACTAACTGCCTTTTCACTACAAAGAAAATAATTTAACTTAAGACTCTACTTGATTGAATTTTGATTCAAAGGAAAAAAACCGTGGAACTGAAATAACTCACTCAGAACACCCTTTAAAGGATTACGTGGTACGATTGGATCGAATAAACCCTTATGGAATAAATATTCAGCCTCCTGTGAACCTTCAGGTACTGTTATATTCAATGTTTGCTCAATTACTCTTTTACCCGCAAATGCAATATAGGCATTGGGTTCAGCAATAATGATATCCCCCAACATACCAAAACTCGCGGTCACTCCACCAGTAGTAGGAGATGTAAGAATTGATACATAAAATAACTTTTTATTTGATTGATAATCATATAAAGCAGAAGATATTTTAGCCATTTGCATCAAGCTCAAACTTCCTTCTTGCATGCGTGCTCCTCCGGAAGCACACACTAGAATAAGAGGCAAAAAATTATTGGTAGCATATTCGATCAAACGGGTGATTTTCTCGCACTACTGCGGATCCCATACTACCCCCCATAAACTGAAAATCCATAACCCCGATTGCTATAGGAATACCGTTTAGTTGACCCGTACCTGTTTGAATAGCCTCAGTTAATCCTGTCTCTCTTTGATAAGAATCAAGACGATCTTTATAGGGCTCTTCGTCATACTCAAACGGATCAGAATCAATACCATCTTCGTCATACTCAAACGGATAAGAATCAATACCATCTTCGTCATACTGAAATGGATCAGAATCAATACCATCTTTATCTTTGTCAAACTGAAATGGATCATAATCAATACCATCTTTATCTTTATCTTTGTCAAACTGAACTTTATCTTTGTCAAACTGAACTTTATCTTTGTCAAACTGAACTTTATCTTTGTCATACTGAACTTTATCTTCGTCATACTGAAATGGATCAGAATCAAGACCATCTTTATCTTTGTTAAACTGAAATGGATCATAATTAATACCATCTTTATCTTTGTTAAACTGAACTTTATCTTTGTCATACTGAACTTTATCTTTGTCAAACTGAACTTTATCTTTGTCATACTGAACTTTATCTTCGTCATACTGAACTTTATCTTCGTCATACTGAAATGGATCAGAATCAATACCATCCATATAAGGCTCTTCTTGGTCAGACTGAAATGGATCATAATCAATACCATCTTCGTCAGAACCATCTTCGTCAGCTTCGTCAGAACCATCTTCGTCAGCTTCGTCAGAACCATCTTCGTCAGCTTCGTCAGAACCATCTTCGTCAGCTTCGTCAGAACCATCTTCGTCAGCTTCGTCAGAACCATCTTCGTCAGCTTCGTCAGAACCATCTTCGTCAGACTGAAATGGATCATAATCAATACCATCTTCGTCAGACTGAAATGGATCATAATCAATACCATCTTCGTCATACTGAAATTCAATGGGATCCAGAGAGATCATGTCTTCATCCATAGGATCCCAAGTACCTGGATCAATCGAAAGTTCGATTCTATCTGAACTACTCATTTTCAAATGATATCCACAGTATTCACAAATATTCATTTTTGGCTTAAGAAATTTCTTATAATTTAATCCATAACAATCTTCATTTTCGCATAGAACCCACAAATGCTTGAAATCTTTAGGCCTTTCTAAATCATTACCATTTGCGCAACTTTCTTTTAGAGTTAAATCATTACCATTTGCGCAACTTTCTTTTAGAGTTAAATCATTACCATTTGCGCAACTTTCTTTTAGAGTTAAATCATTACCATTTGCGCAACTTTCTTTTAGAGTTAAATCATTACCATTTGCGCAACTTTCTTTTAGAGTTAAATCATTACCATTTGCGCAACTTTCTTTTAGAGTTAAATCATTACCATTTGCGCAACTTTCTTTTAGAGTTAAACCATTGTCTTCACTACTATTTCCACCTTCAACACAAATGTAACCACAAATGCAATTATAAATATAACTATCATTGTAATTGTCACTACCACTTAAAATGGAACTATCAATACAGGTTTGAGAACGAAGATAAGAGTTAATACAACTCTTAATGTGATTATTCCAACTATAGTTAGTATCATACAAGTTAAAATCATAGTGGGGATCGTCATTGTCAATCTCAAAAATTTGATTTTCACTATTAAAATATAGAGAATAATTATCCTGATTACTATCATTATCCTGATTACTATCCCTAATTAAAACCCTAATTCGGGTGTCATCAGAAATGAAATTCCGAATGTCTTTGACGCCAACTAAATGATCAACCTTACTGTAATAACTAGAGCTGTCACTACAACCATGAATGTTTTTATCCATATCATTTCTAACCGGGTCTTCGTTTACACTAGTATTTTCAATAGGACCAAGGCTATCCATTGATTTACTTAGCCCACATCTGTATTCTAATTCCCCCTTAGACAAGATAAAATTGAACCATAATTTTTCCATAGAGTTTTCTTGCCTCTATTTAGATGTAAAGTATAATAGATGAATAGTCATTTGATGAAAAAAAAAAAATCATTTATTTCCTATCGGAATACGCATAATGGATACAATCATTAAACTAATAATGAGTGAATATTGAAGTAAAGGATTCTCGTTTGTGAGAACCTGGAGTATCAGTTCATTATATATGATATATGATACTTTACTTTTTTCTTTTCAATTATAAATATAAATTTTCAATTAGAAATAGCGATTTCCCTATGTTGTGTAAAATTCGCACTGAAAAAATTGAAAAAAGAAATTTTTCTCCTATCAAGAACCTTTTTCGTAAAATATCGTCTACTAATACAATAAAATCTCGTCTACTAATACAATAAGTTTCTATTCCAACACGGAACGAATAGGATAGAAAAGAATACACCAATCTTTAGGATCGGCTCAATCCTTTTAGTAAAAGATTGGGCCGAGTTTAATTGCAATTCAACAAACCAACAGTAATTACTGGATTACAAAGTATCCATTGCTTCGAATTCAAATTTTATTTATCTAAAGTATCCATTGCTTCGAATTCAAATTTGATCTCCTTCCATACTTCACAAGCAGCAGCTAGTTCCATACTCCATTTGCCAGCCTCGCGGATAATTTCATTACCCTGGCGGGCAAGGTCACGTCCCTCATTACGAGCTTTTACACATGCTTCTAAAGCTACTCGATTAGCTACGGCACCCGGTGCATTTCCCCAAGGGTGTCCTAAAGTTCCTCCACCGAATTGTAGTACGGAATCATCTCCAAAGATCTCGGTCAAAGCAGGCATATGCCAAACGTGAATACCCCCCGAAGCTACGGGCAGAACACCTGGTATAGAAACCCAATCTTGAGTGAAATAAATACCACGGCTTCGATCTTTTTCAATAAAATCATCACGTAGTAAATCAACAAAGCCCAAAGTTATGTCCCTTTCTCCTTCAAGTTTACCTACTACTGTACCAGCGTGAATATGATCTCCACCAGACAGACGTAAAGCTTTAGCTAGTACACGAAAGTGCATACCATGATTCTTCTGTCTATCAATAACTGCGTGCATTGCGCGATGGATGTGAAGAAGTAGACCATTATCTCGGCAATAATGAGCCAAGCTAGTATTTGCAGTGAACCCACCTGTTAAGTAGTCATGCATTACGATGGGAGCTCCCAATTCTCTGGCAAATATGGCCCTTTTAATCATTTCTTCACATGTACCCGCAGTAGCATTCAAGTAATGCCCTTTGATTTCACCTGTTTCAGCCTGTGCTTTAAAAATTGCTTCGGCACAAAATAAGAAACGGTCTCTCCAACGCATAAATGGTTGGGAGTTCACATTCTCATCATCTTTGGTAAAATCAAGTCCACCACGTAGACATTCATAAACTGCTCTACCGTAGTTCTTAGCGGATAACCCCAATTTAGGTTTAATAGTACATCCTAATAGGGGGCGACCGTACTTGTTCAATTTATCTCTTTCAACCTGGATGCCATGAGGCGGGCCTTGGAAAGTTTTAGTATAAGAAGGAGGGATTCGCAGATCCTCTAGACGTAGAGCGCGCAGGGCTTTGAACCCAAATACATTACCCACAATGGAAGTAAACATGTTAGTAACAGAACCTTCTTCAAAAAGGTCTAAGGGGTAAGCTACATAACATATATATTGATTTTCTTCTCCAGCAACGGGCTCAATGTGGTAGCATCGCCCTTTGTAACGATCAAGGCTGGTAAGCCCATCGGTCCACACGGTTGTCCATGTACCAGTAGAAGATTCAGCAGCTACTGCTGCCCCTGCTTCCTCGGGCGGAACTCCGGGTTGAGGAGTTACTCGGAAGGCTGCCAAGATATCAGTATCTTTGACTTCATATTCAGGAGTATAATAAGTCAATTTATACTCTTTAACACCAGCTTTGAATCCAACACTTGCTTTAGTCTCTGTTTGTGGTGACATAAGCCCCTCCCTACAACTCATGAATTGAAAATTTTCGCAACAACAAGGTCTGCTCGGCATAAATTAGGAGTTAATGAAACCTTTTCGAAGAAATCTTTCAAAAAATTATCAACTAATCCGAAAGGTTCCTTATTAGACCATGGTATTTGATTCGCCAAATACATCATTATTCTATATTCTTTCATATTCTATATTCTTTCATATGTATGGCGCAACCCAATCCGTGTTTTTCAAGTTTAGAATTCCTTACTTTTTTTTTGAATCGAAATGAAAATGAAATAAATGAAATAGAAATATTATAAATATATAATTATAATTAGAATTATAAATATAAAATATATATATAAAATATATAAATTAAATATAAAATATATAAATTCAATAATAAGTCAATAGTCAATAATAAGATAATACTATAATAATATAAATTCAATAATAAGTCAATAGTCAATAATAATCAATAATAAGATAATAAGATAATAAGAAATAATATAAAATAAGAAATAATATAAATTCAATAATAAGAAATAAGAAAGAATAAGAAATTCACTCTTGACAGTAATATATGTTGTATATGTAAATCCTAGATGTGAAAATATGCGTAATTCGTTTATGAAATGAAAAAAAAGGAATATAGATGGAAAAAGGGGGGATAGGTTGGACGTAAAAAAAAATCGATATGCTAAAATAAAATACGAAATGAAATAAGGGCTAATGAGATAGAAATAAGGAATCGTAAATAGAGTTCGGGTTCGAATTCCATAGATAATATGGATGGTATTGCCTATAATGATAGACAAATGAAAGACAATGATAGACAAATGAAAGACTCTCTCAAAATTGTTATTTATTTATCCACTTGATATTTTGCAAATAGGTTGGTTGAACTTAAAAATTCCTTCATTGAATAAGGAAACAATCCAATTGAATTGCATTCAATTGGATGGTACCAACGAAATCGAGTGCTAATCCCCATTTCTTATTGAATTAACCGATCAACTTGCTGTCGAAGATTTTTTTTATTAGAAAATTTTCGAAAAAAAAAATTGACATATTTCACTTTATTTTATTATGAGAATAAATCCTACTACTTCTGTTCCTGGAGTTTCCACGCTTGAAAAAGAAAATCTGGGACGTATTTCTCAAATCATCGGTCCAGTACTGGATGTAGCCTTTCCCCCGGGCAAGATGCCTAATATTTACAACGCTTTGGTAGTTAAGGGTCGAGATACCATCGGTCAACAAATTAATGTAACTTGTGAGGTACAGCAATTATTAGGAAACAATCGAGTTAGAGCTGTAGCTATGAGCGCTACAGATGGTCTAATGAGAGGAATGGAAGTGATTAACACGGGAGCTCCTCTAAGTGTTCCAGTCGGCGGAGCGACCCTAGGACGAATTTTTAACGTGCTTGGGGAGCCCGTTGATAATTTAGGTCCTGTAGATACTCGCACAACATCCCCTATTCATAAACCTGCGCCCGCTTTCATACAATTAGATACAAAATTATCTATTTTTGAAACAGGAATTAAAGTAGTCGATCTTTTAGCTCCTTATCGTCGTGGAGGAAAAATCGGACTATTTGGGGGAGCTGGGGTAGGTAAAACAGTACTCATTATGGAATTGATCAACAACATTGCCAAAGCTCATGGGGGTGTATCCGTATTTGGCGGAGTAGGTGAACGTACTCGTGAAGGAAATGATCTTTACATGGAAATGAAAGAATCTGGAGTAATTAATGAACAAAATCTTGCGGAATCAAAAGTGGCTTTAGTCTACGGTCAGATGAATGAACCGCCAGGAGCTCGTATGAGAGTTGGGTTGACTGCCCTAACTATGGCGGAATATTTCCGAGATGTTAATAAACAAAACGTACTTCTATTTATAGACAATATCTTCCGTTTTGTCCAAGCGGGATCCGAAGTATCTGCCTTATTGGGTAGAATGCCTTCCGCTGTGGGTTATCAACCCACCCTTAGTACCGAAATGGGTTCTTTACAAGAAAGAATTACTTCTACCAAGGAGGGATCCATAACTTCTATTCAAGCAGTTTATGTACCCGCGGATGATTTGACCGACCCTGCCCCTGCCACAACATTTGCGCATTTAGATGCTACTACCGTACTATCAAGAGGATTAGCTGCCAAAGGTATCTATCCAGCGGTAGATCCTTTAGACTCAACGTCAACTATGCTCCAACCTCGAATCGTTGGAAAGGAACATTATGAAACTGCGCAAAGGGTTAAGCAAACCTTACAACGTTACAAAGAACTTCAGGACATTATAGCTATCCTGGGGTTGGACGAAGTGTCCGAAGAGGATCGCTTAACCGTAGCAAGAGCGCGAAAAATTGAGCGTTTCTTATCACAACCCTTTTTCGTAGCGGAAGTATTTACTGGTTCCCCGGGGAAATATGTTGGCCTAGCAGAAACAATTAGAGGATTTCAATTGATCCTTTCCGGAGAATTAGACGGTCTTCCTGAACAGGCCTTTTATTTGGTAGGTAACATCGATGAAGCTACTGCGAAGGCTACGAACTTAGAAATGGAGAGCAAATTGAATAAATGACCTTAAATCTTTGCGTACTCACCCATAATCGAATTGTTTGGGATTCAGAAGTGAAAGAAATCATTTTATCTACTAATAGCGGACAAATTGGCGTATTACCAAATCACGCGCCTATTGCCACAGTTGTAGATATAGGTATTTTGAGAATACGCCTTAACGACCAATGGTTAACGATGGCTCTGATGGGTGGTTTTGCTAGAATAGTCAATAATGAAATCACTATTTTTGGAAAGGATGCGGAAAAGGGTAGTGACATTGATCCACAAGAAGCTCAGCAAGCTCTTGAAATAGCGGAAGCTAACTTGAGGAAAGCTGAAGGCAAGAGGCAAACAATTGAGGCAAATCTAGCTCTCAGATGGGCTAGGACACGAGTAAAGGCTATCAACGCGATTTCGTAACTAGTTGGTTAATCGAAAGAATTTCCGTATAAACAGAACTTTCGTTTCTACATCCCATTTTTATTCTGCTGATTAAATAGAATCAAATACAATCAAAAGTGAAATAGTGAAATTTGATCTAACGAAAAATTTGAAAATTGAAAACGGAAATAGAATAGGATGAAAAAGATAGAAAATCAATAAAAGAAGGTGGGTAGAAAAACTTATTAGACACCGGGATCAATGGTATCTAATAAGTTCTACCTACTATTGGATTTGAACCAATGACTCCCGCCGTATGAAAGCAATACTCTAACCACTGAGTTAAGTAGGTCATTTATTATCATAAGGAATCATAAAGAGAAAGAAAAGGGACCTATCACATCGATGGATTATAAATCCGATATTACTTCTAAGCAATACCAATCAAACCGACCAAAAAGGTATGATTATGATGTTGGATCATGTAATATTCATCTTGACAAGAAATTATCTAAATAATATGATAAAATATGTATCACAAACACAAGGGCTATAGCTCAGTTAGGTAGAGCACCTCGTTTACACGCGCGCCAATGTTTTTCAGGGGAGTCTATCATGCAATCAAAAAAAATTGATCCTTTTGAGAAATCGATGTCTTACTCCATTACTTTGAAGGAACAAAACAAGAGAACAATAGCCTGACAAATGGTTTGGTTCGATTCGGGTGCCGTTTAGGCAGGAGCAGGATCCGAATCGAACCTATCATTGATTTGAGATATTGATAGGGCGAATACCCAGTCTATTCAATGCTAGGCATAATGAGTATAAGGACCTCAAAAATTCTCTTTTCGTCCTATGAATCTTAAGGTGTATGAAGTTTCATCTTTGATTTTTTAATCAGGATGATAGAGACTTCATTTAACTTAGGTTGATCTAGGCCAGAAGCAGACCTACGTCAAGATAAACTTTCCCTTCTTTGAAACACTTTGGTAGTGCTCCTGTATCAGTAATGAATCAGAGCACATGGAACCATCTTCCTTTTTTTTCTAAGAGAAAAAATATATATATGGTAGACTAACTGATATTTCTATCAGTTAATGAAAGAGCCCAATGCAAAAAAATGCATGTTGGGTCTTTGAAATAGGTCGAATCATTTTGATAATAATCAGTTCGATCTGTTTTACCGAGAAGGTCTACGGTTCGAGTCCGTATAGCCCTATATTTTATATTTTTATTTTATATTTTATTAATTTTTATATTTTATTAATTTTTATATTTTATTAATTTTTATATTTTATTAATTTAAAATATTTATTAAATTAATAAAAAAATATTTATTAAATTAATAAAAATGAAATGAAAATAATATTCTTAAAACTAAAGCAAACTAAAACAATAAAGAATATCCAAATACAAATAAAAAAAGTTGTATAGTTTTTTTCCTAATTATTGTATTCTTTGTTGATTGGAACTGGTCGCTTCCAGTTGCTTGGTTAAAATCATTCCCATAAGCTCGCTCACAGGGAGATCGCTCAGAAACTGAAAACAAAAGCGCATTTCAACAGAATCTCATAAATATATATAATATATATTAAATATATATATATAGATAATATATATATAGATAATATCTATAAAAAGATATAATATCTATAAAATATAGATAGAAAATAAAAAATGTATTCTATATATAACTATATATAAATTTATTCTATATTCTATATATAACTATATAATATACTATATAATATATATATAAATTTATTCTATATTCTATATATATTCTATATATATAATAGATAATAAGATAATAGAAAAGAGAAAAGGTTTTTTTTTTTTTTTTTTATTTCTAATACATATTAGATATTAGTTATATATTAGAATTCCTTTTATTTAGAAAAATACGAAATGAAGTGAAAACAAAAAAGTTTTACTTGTTTTGGATTTGTATAGTATTCTACTATACTATATAGTAATAGTATAAATATCTATGTAATAGTATAAATGTAATAGTATAAATATCTATTTATACTATTACTATACAAATTAGTACTATATCGAATACAAATTAGTACTATATCGAAATTAAATCGAAATAAGTGAAATGTAAATAGGATTAATTCCAATCAATAAATCTTAAAACGCAACAGCAAACAAACGAAACTAGACGATTCGATCAAACTGAATTGTTGGTTTGACTAAACAAACAGTTGTGGATGACTTGACAATGAATTCCAGGTCGAATCGACTAATCCGGTCTATTTTTCACATTCATAGGAGTTCGTCTATGTTTCTGCTTTACGAATATGATATTTTCTGGGCATTTCTAATAATATCAAGTGCTATTCCTATTTTGGCATTTCTAATTTCTGGAGTTTTAGCCCCGATTAGAAAGGGTCCAGAAAAACTTTCTAGTTATGAATCGGGTATAGAACCAATGGGCGATGCTTGGTTACAATTTCGAATCCGTTATTATATGTTTGCTCTAGTTTTTGTTGTTTTTGATGTTGAAACGGTTTTTCTTTATCCATGGGCAATGAGTTTCGATGTATTGGGGGTACCCGTATTCATAGAAGCTTTAATTTTCGTGCTTATCCTAATTGTTGGTTCAGTTTATGCATGGCGAAAAGGAGCATTGGAATGGTCTTAGTTCCTGAATATTCAGATAATAAAAAGAAAGAAAAAAGTAAAAATAATAATAACATTGAGTATGAATTCCATTGAATTTCCCTTACTTGATCGAACAACCCAAAACTCAGTTATTTCAACTACATTAAATGATCTTTCAAATTGGTCAAGACTCTCCAGTTTATGGCCGCTTCTTTATGGTACCAGTTGTTGCTTCATTGAATTTGCTTCATTAATAGGCTCACGATTCGACTTTGATCGTTATGGGCTGGTCCCAAGATCGAGTCCTAGACAAGCGGACCTAATTTTAACAGCTGGAACAGTAACAATGAAAATGGCTCCCTCTTTAGTGAGATTATATGAACAAATGCCCGAACCTAAATATGTTATTGCTATGGGCGCGTGTACAATTACAGGAGGGATGTTCAGTACTGATTCTTATAGTACTGTTCGGGGAGTCGATAAGCTAATTCCTGTGGATGTCTATTTGCCGGGCTGTCCCCCTAAACCCGAGGCAGTTATAGATGCTATAACAAAACTTCGTAAGAAAATATCTCGCGAAATCTATGAAGATCGAATTAGATCTCAACAGGGGGATCGGTGTTTTACTACCAATCACAAGTTTTGTCTTGTACGCAGTACTCATACTGGAAATTATAATCAAGGATTACTCTATCAACCACCATCTACTTCAGAGATTCCTCCTGAAACATTTTTCAACTACAAAAGTTCAATATCTTCCCACGAATTAGTGAATTAGGTAGGATTCAGAAACAGAATAACAAACAACGAATTAATCTTCATAAATTCGATTTCATCGTAAATGTGAAATACTTATCTTATACAAATTACAAATAAAAAAGAAAAGTGCGGGAGAGATAAAAAAGATGCAGGGCCGTTTGTCTGTTTGGCTAGTCAAACACGGGCTAGTTCATAGATCTTTGGGCTTCGATTACCAAGGAATAGAGACTTTACAAATAAAGCCCGAGGATTGGCATTCCATTGCTGTTATTTTATATGTATATGGTTACAATTATCTACGTTCCCAATGTGCTTATGATGTAGCACCAGGCGGACTGTTAGCCAGTGTGTATCATCTTACGAGAATAGAGTATGGTGTAGATCAACCGGAAGAAGTATGTATAAAAGTATTTGCTCCAAGGAGTAACCCTAGAATTCCGTCTGTTTTCTGGGTTTGGAAAAGTGCGGATTTTCAAGAACGAGAATCTTATGACATGTTGGGAATCTCTTATGAGAATCATCCACGACTGAAACGTATCTTAATGCCCGAAAGTTGGATAGGGTGGCCTTTACGTAAGGATTACATTGCCCCCAATTTTTATGAAATACAAGACGCTCATTGAATGATAAGAAACTAATTACAACTTCAAATATTCAAGGAATATTTGTACATTCTCTTCTAGCTCAAACGGAGGAATTGAGGTTTCATTCGTATTCTTATGGATAGGCTAATAAATAAAAAGAAATAAAAGACAATACATCATTGAAATTCTCGATTTTTGAAGATACCTTTTTATTTTATTTCGGACGAGCCGAGACAATAGGATGAACAACAAGGGTTCTATACCGTGAACTTTGTATCGCGCACATCACTTAGATGAACTCTAGAGAGTCACATAGAAAGGAATGAAGAAATGGAATATGAAAGAGAATACAAATAAATAAATGAAAGGGAATCGGATTCTATTTGTACTGTAGCTGAGATGAGTCTTGGTTATTTCTATCCTTGAACTCCTCTAGACCAGACTTTTGGTTGGCCTTTCAACCAACTATTTTAATCTTTTTTTTTAATTAAATATGTATGAAGTATTAACATTCTTTTTGAATGTGAGGAGCCACAGCGTGAACAAATAAAAAAGAAGAGGAAAGATAATGAAATTTTTTTCTTTTACTACATTATTTATTTTTTTTACTACATTATAATTATAATAGACTCTTTGCTCATCTAAAAAATAGAAACAAAAAAAAAAAAAAAAATAAATAAAGAGAGGGTTTACTTCCAGATAGCTAGCTAGATAAGTATGTATTATGTCGATCTATATCAATTAATTTGTAGAGTAGATACTCATACAAATTAATCATACGCCGAGAACCAGATTTGAACTGGTGACACGAGGATTTTCAGTCCTCTGCTCTACCAACTGAGCTATCCCGACCATTACCGACGCATTATCCTCATAATACTAGATGACTTGGGTCTATGTCACTTAAAAATGAAAACAAAAAAAAAAACGAAAAAGTATTAAATTAAAAGGGGAATTTCTTGGATCTTTAAAAGGAAGACTTTGTAAATTTCAGTATGAGTAATGATATGGATTATGAATCATTCAAATAGGTATTCCTTGCTCAAGGGTGTTGATTTGTACGTATATCATATATATATCACAATATATCATATCACAAGACTTGTGATAAGAGAACAAAATTCTGCTAGGATACGCTTGTAAAATGGAAAAGAATAGGATGAATGAGAAACATAAGGAACTTTGAACCACTAACAAAAAGGGTAGGATAAAATAAATAGATAGCAAACGGGCTTTTTGGGGTTGGGGATAGAGGGACTTGAACCCTCACGATTTTTAAAGTCGACGGATTTTCCTCTTACTATAAATTTCATTGTTGTCGGTATTGATATTGACATGTAGAACGGGACTCTATCTTTATTCTCGTCCGATTAATCAGTTTTTCAAAAGATTTATCAGACTATGGAGTGAATGATTTGATTAATGAATATTCTATTCGATTCTTTCTTCAACTTGGAATCGATTCACAACAATTCTTTTTATTTTTCATATAAATTGATTTTGCATATAAATAAAAAAAATACGGGTTCGAGTCGTCTTTTTTGGTTTTTCATTAGTATACCTATTTATTTTATATTTTATATAGGTATATCTTGCATCCTTTCTGGAGTTTCGATATAAGGATTCCTTTACCAACAGTCAACCCCATTTGTTAGAATAGCTTCCATTGAGTCTCTGCACCTATCCCTTTTTTATTATTCTCGCTTGTTGAACCTTTGTTTATTTTCGTAAAATAATAGGATTTGGCTCAGGATTGCCCATTTTTCATTCCGGGGTTTCTCTGAATTTGAAAGTTATCACTTAGTAGGTTTCCATACCAAGGCTCAATCCAATCCAATTAAGTCCGTAGCGTCTACCAATTTCGCCATATCCCCTTTGTGTCTTGAGATTAGGATCTCATTAGGATGCACTTCCTTCCCCCTTTCTCCTTCCCTTCCTTTCCCCTTTCTTTCATTTATTTATTTTCTTTCTTTTTATGCGAAAACCGTTGAATTTAGTATTGAATTTAGTAGATATAGATACTGATTCTTATATCGAAGGGTCTTTACCTATTTTATTTCTTGTTTGTTTATCTTCTTTCGTCTCTATCGGAGACCCGTATTTATTTGGTCCAATCAGAAAATATTTTATCATTTCTGTATTCGCAATTCAATATAGATGGATATTCCATAACATATATATGCCCCCCTTACTCTCAGTTTTCTCAGGCAATTTACTCGAACGGTCGATTTTTTTTTTTTTTTTCGTCTTAGCTTCCGCCTTTATGAATGAAAACAAAAGAAAGGAGTCTCTCATCTCTCATTATGATCTGGATTTCATTTCTATGGGTTGCATCTTTTCTTTTTTCTTTAATTTTATTTTTATTCTTATTCTTTTATTAGACTATCCTATATAACCATAATAAGATAACTAAAAAAATAAAAATAAAAATGAAAATTGAATTTATTCATTATTAAAATTTATTCATTTTAAAATTTATTCATTATTAATTATTTATTTTCTAGTATAATAGCATAATAGCTAGAACTAATTATTCCATTCATTTCTATTTCGACTTCGAAGATAATTCGAATTAGTTAGTCTAAAAAACAAAGTTTCATTCTAATTATTTAGACTTATAACGTATCATTTATATAATGATAATATATATATAAATTATATATAAATATAAATTATATATAAATGCATAAAAATATTTTCACTATAATTATCTAATTATTAGACTCTATTTATAATTCTAAACTAAATATAAATAAATTAAATATATATTAAATCTATATTAAATATAAATAAATATTAAATATAAATAAATTAAATCTATATTAAATCTATCTATCTATATTAAAATTAAATCTATCTATTAAATTAAATCTATATCTATATCTATATAAAAAAAAAAATTATATATAATTTAAATGTAAAATATACTAAAAATATACTAAAAAATACTAAAAATATAAAATAAAAAATATAGTAATATTATACTTAGTATACTAATATTATACTAATATATATATAATACTAAATTATATATATAATACTAAATAGAATATAATACTAAATAGAATAGAATACTAAATAGAATAGACTAATAGAATAAAGATAACATATAATAAAATAAATATAAAATAAAAATATATAATATAGAGATAAATAATAAATAATTATAAAAATTATAAATATATTTATAATTTATTTTTATAATTTTTATAATTATAATAAAATTAGAATTAAATTATAATAATATTATTATAATTTAATATTATTAAATATAATGTTATTAAATATTAATATGATTAAATTAAAATATGATTAAATTAAAATATCATTTTTAATATGATTAAAATATAATCAAATAGAATGATTAAAATATAATCAAATAGAATTATATTATTCTATTCTTAATTATTATATTCTATCAATATTAGATTGAATATTAGATTGAATCTACCATTATTATATATTATTATATATTATTATATATCATTATATTAAATATGATTATATTAAATATGGCATAAATTATGTATGGCATAAATATGGCATTTAAAATTTAAAATTCTAGTTTTTCTAAATTCTAGTCTATAATTCATATTAATAATTCATAGTAATTATGAATAACTAATAGATAGTTAATAGATAAGATCGTAATAGTTTGCTGAATTCCTATGGATACAAAATTTCTATTATTTGAGCCCGCTTAGCTCAGAGGTTAGAGCATCGCATTTGTAATGCGATGGTCATCGGTTCGATTCCGATAGCCGGCTTTCTCTATTTGTTTGCTTTTTTACTTTTTTACATGATTGATAATGTTTTTTTGAAATCAAAGAACATTGAAAAAGCTTTTTCCCCTTTTCTTTCCAAAGGTCAACGATCCGTTTATTATGTCGTAGAAACTTTCAATTAGGAATAAAATTGGAGGAGTTAGATCTTTGCAGAATAAATCAAGAAAAAAAAAAAGGAAACTTTTTTTGGTTTAATTTTTAGATTTTAATTTTTATATTTTATATTTAATATATATTTTATATTTAATATATTTATATATTATATATATTTTATTTTAATTTCTATTTTTTGTATACATTATATACAATATACATTATATACAATACAAAAAAGTATGGATATTGATCCAATTCATCTCATTAATATTTGTAGTACAATCCTTCAGTCGATTTCGCTTCATTTAGTTCAGTTTTAATTTAGGTTTATGAAATTTCAATAAAATTCAAATTAATAAGGAGTCTTTATGTCGCGTTACCGAGGGCCTCGTTTCAAAAAAATACGCCGTCTGGGGGCTTTACCGGGACTAACTAGTAAAAGTCCTAGAGCCGGAAGCGATCTTAGAAACCGATCGCGCTCCGGTAAAAAATCTCAATATCGTATTCGTTTAGAAGAAAAACAAAAATTGCGTTTTCATTATGGCCTTACAGAACGACAATTACTTAAATACGTTCGTATTGCCAGAAAAGCAAAAGGGTCAACAGGTCAGGTTTTACTACAATTACTTGAATGCGTTTGGATAACATCCTTTTTCGATTAGGTATGGCTTCAACTATTCCTCAAGCCCGCCAATTAGTTAACCATAGACATATTTTAGTTAATGGTCGTACAGTAGATATACCAAGTTATCGCTGCAAACCCCGAGATATTATTTCAGCGAGGGATGAACAAAAATCTAGAACTCTGATTCAAAATTATCTTGATTCATCCACCCATGAGGAATTACCAAAGCATTTGACCCTTCACACATTACAATATAAAGGATTAGTCAATCAAATAATAGATAGGAAATGGGTCGGTTTGAAAATAAATGAATTGCTTGTCGTAGAATATTATTCTCGTCAGACTTAAACCTAACTAAAATAACAAAACAAGGGTTCTGCTCCCTTTTCACCTGAGTTAAGGTTAAGTAAAGGAAGACAGGGTAAGGGATTTGATTCGGAAATTTTATTTTTCTCCTATTCATGTATGATAGATCCGTAGGTAGATTTTCATCCCCTGTACGCTATTTTACGTATTCCGTATTAAAAAGAAATTGGGAATAGAGAATCTATATCAAAGAAGGGTCTAACTCTTTAGTATCTGTTCTTATTTGATTTGATACATTGTAGTCAGTTACATTGGCGAATTAGGTGAAGGTGCGGAAAGAGAGGGATTCGAACCCTCGGTAAACAAAAGTCTACATAGCAGTTCCAATGCTACGCCTTGAACCACTCGGCCATCTCTCCTACATAATTATTATGGCCGATAACCCGAGCGAATAGCGAGTTATTCATATTAGATTGTTCGAGAGGTACGAACAATATCAATTCTAACTAGAAAACTAGCTATAAAAATAGAAAACTTTTCATCACTTTTTTCAGCACTTTTTCTTTAGCCTCCCGACTCGAAGAAATTTTTTTGTGAGGGGGCTGTTAAAAATAAATAATATAATACGATAAACATATACCATATATATCTATTCATGTTTGCGAAAAAGGCACTCCCATCTTTTTTCTGATATTTCTACCGGACTGGATTAAATCAATGAATTGAAACGAATCAAATCAATCGATTGGTTTTTTTTTTTTAGACTATGCTTAATGGATATTTTTAGTTCATAATTCTCTTTAGACTCTAATTCCCCATTTCTATAAGAATTCTAAAATTCTTTTCCAGTTTTAGATCTCTCAACAACAACCTCTTACTCTGTAAATCTATTACAAATTCATAAATCCTCTAAGGGATTTTTATATTTGATTATATGTTGTATACCTGCTATGCACAAAACACAAAAAAGGGCAGTTATTTTATTTTCATCATAGAACGATTATTCGATTATTTTTCCTCTTTTTATCATAATTTAATCAAAACTTCTCTAATTTTGCTAATCTATCCTAATCCGTAGGATAAATTTTTTGATTCTTCAACTTCGATGAAATCGTAATAATTCTTTTTTCTTTTTATATTTTATTCTTATACTAATAAATTCTTATACTAATAAATTTGGATGAAATAAAATAGGATTCAAATATTTCTTTTTTTTTTTTTTCTTGATTCCTGCCAAAAAAATTGAAGTAAAGTAGAGGGCTATATCTTTTTTTTTTTTTTTTTTATGGAATGGGTCTGCTTTTATGTTATTTCGTACTGTACGCTTCCTTTGTTTGTG
>NW_028323042.1:204955-233906 GCF_047325235.1 Durio zibethinus | reverse complement strand
GCAATCGGGGTTATGGATTTTCAGTTTATGGGGGGTAGTATGGGATCCGCAGTAGGCGAGAAAATCACCCGTTTGATCGAATATGCTACCAATAATTTTTTGCCTCTTATTCTAGTGTGTGCTTCCGGAGGAGCACGCATGCAAGAAGGAAGTTTGAGCTTGATGCAAATGGCTAAAATATCTTCTGCTTTATATGATTATCAATCAAATAAAAAGTTATTTTATGTATCAATTCTTACATCTCCTACTACTGGTGGAGTGACCGCGAGTTTTGGTATGTTGGGGGATATCATTATTGCTGAACCCAATGCCTATATTGCATTTGCGGGTAAAAGAGTAATTGAGCAAACATTGAATATAACAGTACCTGAAGGTTCACAGGAGGCTGAATATTTATTCCATAAGGGTTTATTCGATCCAATCGTACCACGTAATCCTTTAAAGGGTGTTCTGAGTGAGTTATTTCAGTTCCACGGTTTTTTTCCTTTGAATCAAAATTCAATCAAGTAGAGTCTTAAGTTAAATTATTTTCTTTGTAGTGAAAAGGCAGTTAGTTAGTTTATCAGAATCAAAGTCAAAGCCCGCATAATGGGCTTTGACTTTGTGACATAAAATGGAATTGTCGAAAAACGAATTTTATCTTGCTCTATTGCGTATGTTTATATAATTCAAATATAGAAAAAATATAAATATAGAGTTTTGCATCTTTCTATATCTCCCGAGAATTCTATTTTTACTAAAAATCCCTGTTCTTGGATCGGATTCTAACGAATCGAATCTTTCGACAATTTGTAATAAACTCTTTCTCAATTTGTAATAAACTCTTTCTTTATTAAATTCAAATTAGAAATTAAAATTAGAAGACAAGAACAATAGAATAATAATAATAAGAAAAGTAGGAATAAAGTAAGATAATAAAGAAAGTGGATTATCTTATCATACACCTATTTTATTTCATTTAGAAAGATGGGCAAGTCCCTTTATTTAATTCTACATTCCTTGCACTTATTAGATAAGATATATATATTAGATATATATACTCGCTTAGATATACTTAGTATTTAGATATACTTAGTATTTAGATATACTTAGTATAATATTTAGATATACTTAGTATTTAGATATACTTAGTATAATATTTAGATATACTTAGTATTTCGATATACTTAGTATAATATTTAGATATACTTAGTATAATATACGAATTATAATATAATTATTATAAGATATATTTATAACTAACTTTATAACTAACAATATAACAATAACAGGTACGAATATTAAATTGAGGTACCCATTTTATGACAATTCCCTCTATTTTTGTGCCTTTAGTAGGCCTAGTATTTCCGGCAATTGCAATGGCTTCTTTATCTTTGTATGTTCAAAAAACTAAGATTTTTTAGATTCGATGGGGCCAAGGCCAAGACCAAATCTTATCTATTTTTTTTTTCACGACTTAGATGCCACGGATATCTATTTAGTAGAATATTGTATAACATCCATCCGGCTTCCCCGAACATAAATGAAAAAGCTCCTCTTATGCATACGTAAACATGATATAGGGGTAAATGAATTATAGCAAGTGGATCGGTACCGGACGAATGTATGAAATTAAAGTCTATATATCTAGTAGATCTGTATAGGGGATCATATAAAGGGGATGATTTTAGATCTAAGCAATTTGATGAATTACTTCTAAAAGTTCATATCAAAATAGCACTAGTTGATGAGAGTTACTTCGGAAACAAAAAAAGTAAAGTCAAATTTTTTTGCTTATTTTCTCAATTCCAATAAAATGCAACTGGATCTAGTATGTATGAGTTGGCGATCAGAATCTATATGGATAGAATTTATAGTGGGGTCTCGAAAAACAAGCAATTTCTGCTGGGCCTTTATTCTTTTTTTTGGTTCATTAGGGTTTTTATTAGTTGGAACTTCTAGTTATCTTGGTAGGAATTTGATATCTTTATTTCCGTCTCAGCAAATAGTTTTTTTTCCACAAGGAATCGTGATGTCTTTCTATGGGATCGCGGGTCTCTTTATTAGTTCCTATTTGTGGTGCACGATTTTTTGGAATGTAGGTAGTGGTTATGATCGATTCGATAGAAAAGAGGGAATAGTATGTATTTTTCGTTGGGGTTTTCCTGGAAAAAATCGTCGCATCTTTCTACGATTCCTTATGAAAGATATTCAGTCCATCAGAATAGAAGTTAAAGAGGGTATTTATGCTCGGCGTGTCCTTTATATGGAAATCAGAGGCCAGGGGGCCGTTCCCTTGACTCGTACTGATGAGAATTTGACTCCACGAGAAATTGAGCAAAAAGCTGCTGAATTGGCCTATTTTTTGCGTGTACCGATTGAAGTCTTTTGAAATGAATTGCAGAATAAATGCTTTCTCGGCAGGAGGAAAAAACTCAAGACAAGAAGCCTCTTTTTTCTATAGCAGAACTAAACTGAAGTTTCTTAAGAATGCCCACTCGAACCAAAGAAGACGTATACGGAAGAGTCATAACATAAAACAAAACTGTTTTTTTTTTTTTGTCCACAAAAATTGTTTTTTATGCGTCTGTAAATGTAAAACCACTCAACTTAATTCAGTAACAAAACAAGCAAGAAATCGAAATAATGGATTCATCTCATATATCAAAGTATTTCGAAATATTTAACTTTTTATTTTCAATATTTGGAGTTGATACGTTAGATACAGATAGATTATATCTTGTAAATTTTCTCTACTTTCCTTTTGTCAATCAGCCCCTCCCCTTTTATCCTTTCTTTTGTGCTCCTTAAGAACTAAACAAGTAGATTTCTTTCTTATAACATAATGATAAATGTAATGATAACTTTTCTGTCTTTTTTTGTCACTCATTTTTGATCATCATAATATTTTTCATAATTTTTTTTTTTTCAATTATTCCCGGACTCTAGACTATATACAGTCTAGATAACCCGCGAAAATTTTTCGACATATTTGATTGATATCTTGATATAGACAGGGAGCTCCTTCGTCTCAAAATCTGAATAGAATAATCTTTATTATTTGAAGCGGTTCTTTCGGGCAGTTATCGAAAGAGGGCAATTGCTTCGAATTTGATCAATTGAGATATCTGGAAACAATAATATATATATATATTTCATTCGAACATTCGAATTCAAAGTGGATTCTTATTTTCTATTTCTGTACTCTTTTTAGATTCAAGGACTAAGCACTGAATCAAAAAAAAAAAAAACAGAGAATAGATTCATGGGCCCCTACCTTATAATTTATCTTATAATTTATAATATAATGAAAGTCATGCTTGATAGAAAGATTAGATCACATAAAGTCAACGAATGAGGTGGGTTCATTAACAATTCACAGATGAAAAAATGGCAAAAAAGAAAGCATTCACTCCCCTTCTATATTTTGCATCTATAGTATTTTTGCCCTGGTGGATCTCTCTCTCATTTAATAAAAGTCTGAAATCTTGGATTACTAATTGGTGGAATACTAGGCAATCCGAAACTTTTTTGAATGATATTCAAGAAAAAAGTATTCTAGAACAATTCATAGAAGTAGAGGAACTCCTCCTGTTGGACGAAATGATAAAAGAATACCCGGAAACACATCTACAAAAACTTCGTATAGGAATCCACAAAGAAACGATCCAATTGATCAAGATGCACAATGAGGATCGTATCCATACGATTTTGCACTTCTCGACAAATCTAATCTGTTTCGTTATTCTAAGTGGTTATTCTATTTTGGGTAATGAAGAACTTGTTATTCTTAACTCTTGGGTTCAAGAATTCCTATATAATTTAAGCGACACAATAAAAGCTTTTTCTATTCTTTTATTAACTGAGTTCTGTGTCGGATTCCATTCGCACCACGGTTGGGAACTAATGATTGGCTATATCTACAAAGATTTTGGATTTGCTCATAATGATCAAATTATATCTGTTCTTGCTTGTACCCTTCCAGTCATTCTAGATACAATTTTTAAATATTCGATCTTTCGTTATTTAAATCATGTATCGCCGTCACTTGTAGTTATTTATCATTCACTGACTGACTGAAAAATGATTCACGGATTCAATTAGAATCTTTCTTACTTTGTATATAAGCAAAGAATGCAAAGTCGTACTTACTTTACTCTTTCTACCCATCAGGGGAATACAATTCCTCCTCTATTTCAGTAAATTTTTTTTTTTTTCAGTAAAAGTAAATAGCAGAATCGTGGATAGGGAACTATACTAGTGACCTACCTAATTTTATTGTAGAAATTTTCGGGATCAATGATTGTACCATGCAAACTAGAAATACTTTTTCTTGGATAAAGGAGGAGATTACTCGATCCATTTCCGTATCGCTCATGATCTATATAATAACCGGGGCATCCATTTCAAATGCATATCCCATTTTTGCGCAGCAGGGGTATGAAAATCCACGAGAAGCAACTGGGCGTATTGTATGTGCCAATTGCCATTTAGCTAATAAACCCGTGGATATTGAGGTTCCACAAGCGGTACTTCCTGATACTGTATTTGAAGCGGTTGTTAGAATTCCTTATGATATGCAACTGAAACAAGTTCTTGCTAATGGTAAGAAAGGGGCTTTGAATGTGGGTGCTGTTCTTATTTTACCGGAGGGGTTTGAGTTAGCCCCACCTGATCGTATTTCGCCCGAGATGAAAGAAAAGATAGGCAATCTGTCTTTTCAGAACTACCGCCCCACTCAGAAAAATATTCTTGTGATAGGTCCTGTTCCTGGTCAAAAATATAGTGAAATCACCTTTCCTATTCTTTCCCCAGACCCTGCTAGTAATAAGGATGTTCATTTCTTAAAATATCCCATATACGTAGGCGGAAATAGGGGAAGGGGTCAGATTTATCCCGACGGGAACAAAAGTAACAATACAATTTATAATGCTACGGCAACAGGTATAGTAAGCAAAATCATACGAAAAGAAAAAGGGGGGTACGAAATAACCATAACGGATGCATTGGATGGACATCAAGTGGTTGATATTATCCCCCCAGGACCAGAACTTCTTGTTTCAGAGGGTGAATCTATCAAACTTGATCAACCATTAACAAGTAATCCTAATGTGGGTGGATTTGGTCAGGGGGATGCAGAAATAGTACTTCAAGATCCACTACGTGTCCAAGGCCTTTTGTTCTTCTTGGCATCTATTGTTTTTGCACAAATCTTTTTGGTTCTTAAAAAGAAACAATTTGAAAAGGTTCAAGTGTCCGAAATGAATTTCTAGATCCGTGGATTTATCAACATCAAATTTGTAAAAAAGAACAAATTCTTCCTGGCAATTAGGTTAGGTATGATGAAAAAAGTATGAAAAGTCTTTTGCTTGTTTATATTCTTTCTCTAGGAATTACTTTTACCGCATTCAAAATCTGTATATTGTGAAGAAGACTATTTGTCTTTACCCCTTCTTTTCTTTTTTCAATCTAAATGGGAGGGGTGTAATTATATCCCTATTGTCAGATTGAAATGTCACAGAATGGGTTTTGTTTTCTAAATTCAATTTGATTAGATACTAAACATAAGATAAGTAAGCGGAGAATAGAAAGGAAGGATAAATGAGGGGAACAAATAATTACAGGGAGTATTCTTCGTCTTCCTAGCCTTCGGCACAAGAAAAGGATGTGTAAAATTCCTTTTCTTGTGTCGAAATAATAACAATTCCGGATCCCATTCGTCAAAGATTTCTATTCTTAGTTTATATTTTTCCAGATTTTTCAGAACCCTTTATTTTTTTAGATTTACTTATAATAGATAATAGATTATAATAGATAATAGAATAAGTAATAAAGTAATCGAATAAGTAATAAGGATAATATAATAAGTATAAAATAAGTATAAATAAGTATAAAATAAGTATAAGTATAAATAAGTATAATATAATATAATAAGTAATGGACAACCAAAAAAAAGAGAAGGAATCCTTTTTTTTATAAATATAAAATAGAAGCAAGGCGATGAACTTATAAAAAAATTTCAAACTTTGATGAAATACTAAAATAAATAGAGTAAGGTTAGACTAGTCTAGAAAGGGTTTGCTTGATATCTGGTCGACAGAAAAAAAAAAGAAATATTAAAATTAAATATTAAAATATTAAAATTAAATATTAAAAAAAATTAAATATTAAAATTAAATATATATTGTGATTGTGTCATCCAGGAAAAGGAAATTGAGTGATTCCTTTTTTTCTTCTAACCTTGAAAGTATCGATAGATACTATCGAAGAACAGATGCTATGAATCAATTAATCGAGTTCATTTTTCAAAAACATCATCGGAAAAAGTGATCTATTTGTTGTCATTTATATTTATACGAACAAAATATTATGATCATTAAGAATTCAACGGGACCCCTCCTCGCGAATCAGACAAAGAAAGAGGAGGCGGGCCCCGTTGAGTTCTTACACTTTCATGCCTATAACTTAGTTCATCCCATTATTACATATTACAGGGACGAACCCAATCCAGAATATGAACCATAAAAGAAAATACCTATTAAACCGATCACAGGAATACCAGTTACCGTACCTATTATCCAAAGAGGAATCCTTCCAGTAGTATCGGCCATTTATCCCGCTTCCCTCCACATTTCATCAAGTGGTCATGCTAAAGACATAAACAGTCATAGATAATTATGAGATGCAATCCTTCCGAATGGGATAAGAGAATTCCTACTATTATTTAGTATTCTACTACTCTTTTTTTCTTAATTGAAGAAATAATTGGAAAATAAAACAGCAAGTACAAAAATGAGTAATAACCCCCAGTAGAGACTGGTACGATTCAATTCAACATTTTGTTCGTTCGGGTTTGATTGTGTCATAGCTCTATAATTAATTCGGATTAGGTTTATCGTTGGATGAACTGCATTGCTGATATTGACCCCAAAAAAGAAACGGTAGGTACAGCTAGTCCGTGAACAGCCAACCATCGCACTGTAAAAATTGGATAGGTTCGATCTATGGTCATTGGGTCCTCCTAAAAAGATCTACTAAATTCATCGAGTTGTTCCAAAGAATCAAAACGGCCGGTTATTAATGGAATTCCTTGTCGGCTCTCTGTAAAATACTCGTTTGGACGAGGGCTTCCAAACACATCATAAGCTAAACCTGTGCTGACGAATAACCAACCCGCAATGAATAGGGAAGGTATAGTAATACTATGAATGATCCAGTATCGAATACTGGTAATAATATCAGCAAAAGAACGTTCTCCTGTGCTTCCAGACATGCTGAGCTCCGCATATTCTTGTAGGGGATCGATTCCGTAAAAGATGAGATCAGTAAACGGAAATTCACTGAAATTCAATCTTTGTGAGATCGTCAATATTGTACCAAAGGTATTTTTAGAGTATACCGAATCAGTATAGCTATCCTTCTTCTGACACAGCAACGCAATTTCAAACAGTATATCGACATGAAGTGCTAGATAATTTCTTTCTTCTTCTTGCTTGTCGATGTATAACCACGTATCATGCGATAGAAAATTCCTCAAATTCCTGGAATATAATATAGGGGATTCTATTATTGGTTTGGGGCTAGAAACGGAAGATCAGGTAACCCGTGAATCCAACAAGTTTATAATAATTCATGAAGGAAATTATCATATTTCCGCAAGTCAATTAGATGCGAAATCTAAAAATTGACTTTTTTTCGTAATTGCATAAGAGGTTTTGTTTTTTGTTGTAAGCCCTCCTTTTTTTATTTTAAGGAATTGCTTAGTCGTCTAGTAACAAGTAAGAGTAGTCGATAGTATTAGATATAGATAAAAAAAAGAGCAAGGAATAAAAAAAAAATTCTACTAATCAATATTTGTGAGGCGGCCTTTCTTGTATTCTTGTATTAGATCCAAAGGTTTTTTCTTGACCTAACTACAAAGATGATGAATCTATTTCTTTTTCTTTTCTACTCTTGTCCTGCCGCTCTATTTTTGTGAATACCGTTTAGAATGATTGATGAATCAAAAAATTTCAATTGAACTTATTCTTTCAATTGGTATTTTTGCTTATCCCCGTCTCTTTTAAAAATTGAAACTTAGGTAAGTGCTTTATAAACATATGTATAAAAAGAACATATTTCATTTAGCTCCTTCATGCCTACTCTAACTAGTTATTTCGGTTTTTTACTAGCGGCTTTAACTATAACCTCAGCTCTATTTATTGGTCTGAGTAAGATACGACTTATTTGAAAATTAATTGAATGAACGAACAATTAATAAAAACAAAGTTTTCTGTCCTATTCCATATATTCTATAGTTCCTTACCGTGTTAATTATCAATTATTAGTTATTGATATTCATGGGCAATAGAGATTAATATTTAGGGATAGATATTACCTTTCTTTTTCTCCTTTCAAATAAATTGAAATGATTGAAGTTTTTCTATTTGGAATCGTCTTAGGTCTAATTCCTATTACTTTGGCTGGATTATTCGTAACCGCATATTTACAATACATACGTGGTGATCAGTTGGACCTTTGATTAATTAACATCTCTTTTTTTGACTGACCCCTTTAATTTTAATTTAATTAATTTAATTCAAGGAGGTCAAATTCGAATTGCTGTTCAATTTTTTTTTTTTTTTTTTTTTTTTCAGTTCGGTGTAATTTTCGACTTAACAAGAGCGGAATCACGCTCTGTAGGATTTGAACCTACGACATTGGGTTTTGGAGACCCACGTTCTACCGAACTGAACTAAGAGCGCTTTCTTATCATAATAAATAAGACTGTAAAAAAGAGGATTCTTTTATTTTATAACCCCAATACATCGTGCACACCTATACTATCATATATCATATATAATATGAGAAAATGATAGATTATGTATGCTTAATTTTAATCAATCTAAAACTAAAATGGCTCCCTCCTTACTGCTCAAAGGAGAAGTAATAGGTAGGGATGACAGGATTTGAACCCGTGACATTTTGTACCCAAAACAAACGCGCTACCAAGCTGCGCTACATCCCTTTCAATTGGCCTACGATGTTATTGTAGAGAATCCCTGTCTTGTTTTCCACACCCTTATTTCATCTATTGATATACAAAAATTATCTTTCCATTTCCTCTTTTTGGTCTCATATCATATAACAACCATATAATGAATAATAAATGAATCTTTTTGGCGGGAATTCTCAGGCAGAAAGGGACCTATTTTGCTGTTTTAAGAAAAGGAAAATCTTATCTATCGAATCATTGTACATTTAAATTTTAATTTTGAATTAGGAATTCCGGGTACAAATATACAAATACAAGTGGTCTTTAACCACACATACATGTGATTATATATGTATTACCATAATGTATGTAATACGATAAAGAAGGAGGATTTTAAATGCGAGATCTAAAAACATATCTTTCCGTAGCACCGGTACTAAGTACTCTCTGGTTCGGTTCTTTAGCGGGTTTATTGATAGAGATCAATCGTTTCTTCCCGGATGCGTTAACATTCCCTTTTTTTTAATTCTAGTTATTGTCGCGGGACGGGGTGAAAAAGATTAGATCGATATACAATCAAATATCTGTGACTAATCTCTCGCCCCCCCTTGACTTTAGTTGTTTTTAGAATTATAATTATATAAGAAATGAATTCTAATTATATAAGAAATAATTCTATTTAGTTTTTTTAGAATTCTAATTATATAAGAATTATATAAAATAAATAAGGAAGGTAGAACGAAAAAAGTGGATTGAACCTCAACAAAACTTGGGTTCAAGCTCCAATTAAATTACTAGTAGAGCGAAAAGAGAAATGTGGCTGGAACAACAGTATCCTACAAGATACTTAAAGAAAATACCGTACTGTGATTCTAAATCGAGTTAGAAATCATTGTATTACTTATTTACTATTAGTATAATACATATTGATTTACTATATTGATTGCAATTGATTGCAACGAAATCTTTCAGGATTTGGTTTTGAGTTAGCAACTTTTATTTATTTATTTTCATTCCTTTCTTCTTCACTTTTGATCGGAAAATAGAAGAGTTGGGTGAATTAAAAACTCAAAGGGGGTTCATGGCCAAGAGTAAAGATGTCCGAGTAACGATTATTTTGGAATGTACCAGTTGTGTTCGAAACGTCGTTAATAAGGAATCAACGGGCATTTCCAGGTATATTACTCAAAAAAATCGACACAATACGCCTAGTCGATTGGAATTGAAGAAATTCTGTTCCTATTGTTACAAACATACAATTCACGGGGAGATAAAGAAATAAATCGAATCAAGTACTCGTATGTCAACCCTTCCCGAGAATATGAGAAAATAGGACATTAGGTATTTAGGTAACATTAGGTATTTAGTATGAGAAAATAGGACATTAGGTATTCAGGTATAATAATATATATTATATAATATATTTAAGTAATATTAAGTATATAATTAGTTAGATATAATATATAACTAATATATAACAAATATTTTATTTATATATTAGTCTATATTTGTATTTCCTTGTCTATTCCACGCTTTCTTTTAAAGTGAAGTTTTTAGTTTTAAATTATTCGATATGCACGTTAATAAATTTTTAACCTTTTTAACCTGGTATATGATTGTATCAATATTCTTTTATTTTTTTTTATTCTATTTTTTATTTAGTTCTTATTTTTTTAATAATTTTTTTCTTTATTCTCGAGTCAATTATTTATTTTTTTAGTTTACCGTCTTCGAATGATTTTTAGTTTACAGTCTTCGAATGATTAGGAGTTGGATTTTCATTGATTAGGAATTAGATTTTTAATATCACTAACTATTTTTTTTTTTATTTTCTATTCGTGCATAATGATTATTTTAATATTGTTAATTTTAATATTGTTGTTAATTTTAATATTGTTAATATTGTATTATTTATTATATTGTATGATTTATTCATTACTATATTTTTTAGTTATTACTATATTTTGTATTTATTACTATATTTCATTATTTATTTCTTATTTTATTAATTATTTATTATTTTCGTGTCGGTTCTATATATATTTATAAATTATATTTATTTATTATTTATGTATTATCACAGTTATAGATATTTATTTAAATTATATTTATATATTAAATATATTAAAATATTAAATTATATTTATATTTTATATATTAAATATATTAAAATATGAAATTATATTTATATATATTTATAAATTATATTTATTTATTATTTATGTATTATCACAGTTATAGATATTTATTTAAATTATATTTATATATTAAATATATTAAAATATTAAATTATATTTATATTTTATATATTAAATATATTAAAATATGAAATTATATTTATATATTAAATATATTAAAATATGAAATTATATTTATATATTAAATATATTAAAATATGAAATTATATTTATATATTAAATATATTAAAATATGAAATTATATTTATATATTAAATATATTAAAATATGAAATTATATTTAAATAAATATCTATAAATAATATAATAATAAAATAAACTAATAAAATAAACAAATAAATAATAAATAAATAATTAAAATAAACTAATAAAATAAACAAATAAATAAGAAATAAATAATAAATAAATAATACAATAATAAAAAAAACAAAGCAAATCGTATTTATTCTATTAATTCTATAATTTGAATTTGATCCGATCAAAATAGGATTTTAGAAAAGGATAGGATAGGATTATTTTTAGAAATAAGGAATAAAGAAATGATGGATAAATACAAGCGATCTTTTCGTAGGCGTTTGCCCCCGATCCAATCGGGGGATCGAATTGATTCTAGAAACATGAGTTTAATTAGTCGATTTATTAGTGAACAAGGAAAAATCTTATCTAGGCGAGTAAATAGATTGACTTTAAAACAACAACGATTAATTACTATTGCTATAAAACAAGCTCGTATTTTATCTTCGTTACCCTTTATTAATAATGAGAAACGATTTGAAAGAAGGGAGTCGACCGCTAGAACTAGAACCAGAAATGAGAAACGATTTGAAAGAAGAGAGTCGACCGCTAGAACTACTGCTCTTAGAACCAGAAATAAATAGGCTTACCCTTCAATTGACTCAAAATTATCAAACGTAGACTGATGCTTTATTCAAAAAATCTGATAATCAAAATTGTCGTGTCGTAAGAAAAAAGAAATAAATAAAAGAATCGAATCGGGTTGGGGAAGAAAAATAAATTTTTTTTTTTTTTATTGAGCGTCTTCGCTCATCTTGTTTTCTTGTTTTGATGACCTTATCAGAATTTTTTTATCATATTAATTTCTACTCTACCTCCCTCGAGTTCATTCTCGAGGGAACCCCATTTCATTTAAAGCATTTCGGTGGATTCCTTCCGATCTCCTTATTTTATAATCTCGTTGGAAATCATATAAAGACAATTCCTATTTGAGATAGCTATTTGTGCAAGTATTTTACGATTAAGAAGCAACTGTTTCTTGTACCGATTTTTTATTAATCTACTATAATTATAGGATACCCCCATTCCTCGAATTCCTGCATTTATTCGAGTGATCCACAAACGACGAAAATATCTTTTTTTCCTATCTCTATCCCGATCAGCCGAAACCAAAGCTCTTACTCTTTGTCTCCGAGCTATATATCCCTCTTTCATTCTGGTCATTGAATAAAAGAAATTTTGATGAATAACTAATTCTTTCTTTCAGTTATTCTTTTCTAGTCTATTAATAACAAAACGGATTCTTCCAATGTATAAAATAAAAATTCCAATGGCTTTTGCTACTATAACCGTCCCGCCCACGATTTTTCCTTTTTTCTAGGCATTTCATTTCGCCTTGAAATAAGAAATTGTATTGATACTAGGTATCAAAAAAAGCATATTAACTAAAATAAAGGAGTAAATAGAAATGGATAAATAAATAGTGGGTTCCATCGTTTCTATGGTTACTTCTTAAACGGTGAGGTCCCCTCTATACACCGGAGCTCATTCCTTCATTTAACATTTAATTGGTAACTTGTACAGTTCACACTCTTCGGCTCTACTCATAAATTTTTCAGTAATAGATCTTTCACAACGAGATCTATCTTATACAGTAACGGTATGTAATTAGGAGGATTAATTGGGTAGCTGACCCTGTTAGTCCGTTCTTTGCAAGAGTCGAAGCATAATCTTTTTGCTTTTTAAATAGGATTTTCCCCGCTTAATGGATAAGCATTTGCTACCAATGGGGAATTTTTAAAAAATTCCAAGATTGGATTTGCGCCAATGGAAACCATAAATTTCATACACAATAGAAGGATATGGTAGATCTATCTTTTTTAGATAGTGAACGGAAGAACCCCATTCTATTCACTGGTACTGATCGTTGATACTGAAAAATTGTTTCCTTTTTCTCAGCCCATGATCTGAACAAGTCGCACATACACCCTAGTACATCTTCCTCGGCGCTGAGGACATCCCCGAAGAGCAGGGGCTTTCGTGACATTTCTAATTGGCTGTCTTGCATTTCTAATAAGTTGTTTAATAGTTGGCATGCTGAATCATATACATAATAGACTGGTTTAGATCGATCCTAACCAGATGATTATGAATTACTTCTTTTTCTCTTTAATAGATTAATAAAATATTAATCTATTAAAGAGAAAAAGAAGGAAAGGAATAAGAGGGATTAAATCAATCTAAATCAAAATTAAATGGTGTTCCATTGTCGTCAAATGGTGGTCTTCCATTGCCATTGTCGTCAAATGGTGGTCTTCCATTGCCATTGTCGTCAAATGGTGGTCTCCATTGCCATTGTCGTCAAATGGTGGTCTTCCATTGCCATTGTCGTCAAATGGTGGTCTTCCATTGCCATTGTCGTCAAATGGTGGTCTTCCATTGCCATTGTCGTCAAATGGTGGTCTTCCATTGCCATTGTCGTCAAATGGTGGTCTTCCATTGCCATTGTCGTCAAATGGTGGTCTTCCATTGCCATTGTCGTTAACTAGTCTCCATTTTTTATTCACTATAGGTTTGTTATTCACTATAGGTTTGTTATTCACTATAGGTTTGTTATTCACTATAGGTTTTTCATTCACTATAGGTTTTTCATTCACTATAGGTTTTTCATTCACTATAGGTTTTTCATTCACTATAGGTTTGTTATTCACTATAGGTTTTTCATTCACTATAGGTTTTTCATTCACTATAGGTTTTTCATTCACTATAGGTTTTTCATTCACTATAGGTCTCGATTCTGTACGCACTATATGATCCACAATTCCATGATCTTTGGCTTCTTTTGCTGACATAAAATTATCTCTTTCCATGTCTTTGTTATAACCCATCGGGGGCTGGCCCGTTCTTTGTACATAAGCCTCTATGATGTCTTCTTGCATTTTCATTACTTCGTCTGTTTCCATGACCCAGTCTTTGAAGCCATCATCCTTAAGCATACTAATAGGTTGATGGATCATTACCCTGATGATATAACATACTTCTAACTCACATAATGAGGCGAGAAGAATAGCTATAGAATTGAACAACCGTACAGGCATTTTTTGCGCATTGCATACGGCTTTACAATTGCATACGGCTTTACAATGGAATTCTCTTTTTTCTTTCATCGAAAAAAAGAGAAAATATAGAGTCTATTAGACCCAGATTAATAAATAATCCAATTACCATCCTTCTTTTTCTTTTTTTTTCGGAAAAGTTTAAAAATACTATGATGGCTCCGTTGCTTTATATATTTATTTCGTCTGTGATTCAGCAATCCCAAAGTTTCTTTTTTTTTTGAAAAAAAAAAAAGAAGAAAAAAAAATAGTCTTTTTTTTTTTCGTACTCTTTCATAACATAAATATTGTTAATAGCCTCTGGTAGGAAAAGAAAAAAAAGTTTGTGACGCCTGAGATGGGCCCACGATAGCTAAGATCAAATTGGAAATGCCCCTTCTCTCATACTACTCTTTCGATACATAATCTAATATTTTTTTTTGAAAAAAAAAAAAAGAAATAAAAAAAAAATTTCATATCGAATTCAAAGTGCCATGCTATTATTACTTACTAATTCATATTTCATATGGCGAAGGCATAGTCTTCTTTTTCTTTCCATCAATAATAAAAAAAAAAAACTCATTGGCGCCGAGCGTGAGGGAATGCTCTGCGTTTGGTAATTTCTCCTCCGACCAAGAGAAAAGCTGCGATTGAAGCGGTCAATCCCATGGCTAGTGTATGCACATCTGGTTCCACTGCTTGCATAGTATCAAAAAGAGATAATCCAGATACTATCCCTCCGTCCAGGAGAGTTTATAAAAAAAAACAGGTCTCGGCTATTACTCTCTATACTGAGATAGATCATAATACCCGCAAGTTGATTCGAGGTCTGGATATCAAGCTCTTTGCCAAAAAAAGCAATCTTTCTCGATAAATTCGGTTGATTAGGATAAAATTGTATCCCTTAGTAGCCGTACAGGCACCTTTTGATGCATACGGTTTCAACAAAAATTGCGAAAAAAAATCAATGTGTAGATTCCAGCCATCCTTTGTTTTTTCTAGTCGGACCTTTCTAACTTCTAATTTCTAATGAAGGGGGCTTTTTCTTACATTTTTTAAATAAAATGAAATTTAAAATTAAATTAAAGAAAGATGAGTTTTGGCCCGTTTTCCTATAATATAGAAAAAATTCGCTAAACTTATTGCACAAACTTTTCATTGATCCATTTTTTTTTCATTGCGATTCAATCCAAATCACGATGTCATTTTCTTGTTCCTGAATGGGGTTCGTCAATTTTTTATTCAATTTTTTTAGGTTTATGCTCTACTCCGAGTAAAGATCTGCCCGATTTTTATTTGCACATATAGGACAAATGACCCAATACCACGTCTTTTTGCTATGATTTCATTTCCTTTTTTTATTTTAATTTAATTCCTTTTTCTTTCATGTTTTTCGCCAAATATTCAACGTATTTCCCATATTATTCGATTGATTAACAGTTTGAAATCGCTCTTATTTATAATTAAAAAAAAAAAGAAAAATTATGATTATGATATAGGTGGTAATCATAAATATATTACCAATTGGGTTTTTTCTAAACGGAGCCTGGATACTTCATTTTATCAGTCCAACCAAGCCAACCATAAATCATTCTAATTGAAAATATTAATCTGGATACACCCCATGAAATGGATCTCTAATTGCACTTCATTACACTTCCCGCTACAAATTTTTGATAATTCAATCAATCTTTTTGGGGCGAAACAGGGGATATCTCGATCGGGCGAGAGAACGGGGGAATCCATATGACCCAATATATTTGACAAGTCGCACTATATGTCAACCCAGCTTGCATCGTTATCTCCCGGAACTTGAAAAGGAACTTTTGGAATACCAACAGGCATAAAGTAAAAAGAATGTAAAATTATATTTCGCTTTGATTGTGGAAGCGTAATACGTAATGTAATACGTAATAATGGTCTTATCTTAATAATATGTAATATTATATTTCACTTTGATTGTGGAAGCGTAATACGTAATGTAATACGTAATAATGGTCTTATCTTAATAATATGTAATATTATAATATGTAATATTATATTTCACTTTGATTGTGGAAGCGTAATACGTAATGTAATACGTAATAATGGTCTTATCTTAATAATATGTAATATTATAATATGTAATATTATATTTCACTTTGATTGTGGAAGCGTAATACGTAATGTAATACGTAATAATGGTCTTATCTTAATAATATGTAATAATGGTCTTAATAATATGGGCCTTTATCATATTTTATACATAGATAGACTAAGGCCATAAAATAAAGAAAGGCGGAATGAATGAAAGAGAATTCTTACGAATAGGTCCTTTGAATGATGAACAAATAGGGATGCATTCATTCATAAAAAATAGGATCAACCCCCATTGCGTATTGATACTTATCGAGTATAGAATAGATCTGCTTCTCTTTTTTCTTCTGAGCCGAATTCTTCCCTTATTACTAATGGAATAGAACAAACATTAATCCTTTCTCCGAAAGAATCCACCGAAAAGGGGAGGTATTCCAATGCAATAAAGTTACATAGTGTCTATTTTTCGTTGATTGATAAAGGGGTATTTCCATGGGTTTGCCTTGGTATCGTGTTCATACTGTCGTATTGAATGATCCCGGTCGCTTGCTTTCTGTTCATATAATGCATACAGCTCTGGTTGCTGGTTGGGCCGGTTCAATGGCTCTATATGAATTAGCTGTTTTTGATCCCTCCGATCCCGTTCTTGATCCAATGTGGAGACAAGGTATGTTCGTTATACCCTTCATGACTCGTTTAGGAATAACCAATTCATGGGGCGGTTGGAGTATTACGGGGCGGACTATAACAAATCCGGGTATTTGGAGTTACGAAGGTGTGGCCGGAGCACATATTGTGTTTTCTGGCTTGTGCTTCTTGGCAGCTATCTGGCATTGGGTATATTGGGATCTAGAAATTTTTTGTGATGAGCGCACAGGAAAACCCTCTTTGGATTTGCCCAAGATTTTTGGAATTCATTTATTTCTCTCAGGAGTGGCTTGCTTTGGCTTTGGCGCATTTCATGTAACAGGATTGTATGGTCCTGGAATATGGGTGTCCGACCCTTATGGACTAACCGGAAAGGTACAACCTGTAAATCCAGCGTGGGGCGTGGAAGTTTTGATCCTTTTGTTCCGGAGGAATAGCCTCTCATCATATTGCAGCAGGGACATTGGGCATATTAGCGGGCTTATTCCATCTTAGTGTCCGTCCGCCCCAACGTTTATACAAAGGATTACGTATGGGAAATATTGAAACCGTCCTTTCCAGTAGTATAGCTGCTGTCTTTTTTGCAGCTTTTGTTGTTACTGGAACTATGTGGTATGGTTCAGCAACTACCCCCATCGAATTATTTGGTCCTACTCGTTATCAATGGGATCAAGGATACTTCCAGCAAGAAATATATCGAAGGGTTAGTGCTGGGGGTTAGCCGAAAATCAAAGTTTATCAGAAGCTTGGTCTAAAATTCCTGAAAAATTAGCTTTTTATGATTACATTGGCAATAATCCGGCAAAAGGAGGATTATTCAGAGCGGGTTCAATGGACAACGGGGATGGAATAGCCGTTGGGTGGGTTAGGACACCCTATCTTTAGAGATAAAGAAGGGCGTGAACTTTTTGTACGTCGTATGCCTACTTTTTTTGAAACATTTCCGGTTGTTTTGGTAGACGGAGACGGAATTGTTAGAGCGGATGTTCCTTTTAGAAGGGCAGAATCGAAGTATAGTGTCGAACAAGTAGGTGTAACTGTTGAGTTCTATGGTGGCGAACTCAATGGAGTGAGTTATAGTGATCCTGCTACTGTGAAAAAATATGCTAGACGTGCTCAATTGGGTGAAATTTTTGAATTAGATCGTGCTACTTGAAATCCGATGGTGTTTTTCGTAGCAGTCCAAGGGGTTGGTTTACTTTTGGGCATGCTTCGTTTGCTTTGCTTTTCTTCTTCGGACACATTTGGCATGGTGCTAGAACCCTGTTCAGAGATGTTTTTTGCCGGTATTGATCCAGATTTGGATGCTCAAGTGGAATTTGGAGCATTCCAAAAACTTGGAGATCCAACTACAAGAAGACAAGTAGTCTGATGCAAGATTGCTTTGTTATTTTTCGCTTCTATTTTCTGTTTGTGATTTGACATAGGCTGCTGTAAAAATCTTGATTAAAATCGCTGCCTTTTCTTTGATTCTTGTTCTTTCGTTATTTTATTCGGGAGATGATTCTAAATAAATAGGTACGGAAGCTATAATTGTAAACCACGATCGAATTTATGGAAGCATTGGTTTATACATTCCTCTTAGTATCTACTCTAGGGATAATTTTTTTCGCTATCTTTTTTCGAGAACCGCCTAAAGTTCCAACTAAAAAAATGAAATGATTTTTCATTATCTCAATTGAAGTAATGAGCCTCCCAATATTATATTGGGAGGCTCATTACTTCAATTAGTCCCCGTGTTCCTCGAATGGATCCCTTAATTGTTGAGAGGGTTGCCCAAAGGCAGTATATAAGGCGTACCCAGTAAAACTTACAAGTAAACCAGATATAGAGATGGCGACTAAAGTTGCTGTTTCCATTATTAATATAATTATATAAATAATATATATAAATATAAATATAAATAATATAAATATAAATATAATTTCAAGATCACAATGGATCTATGATAAGATCGTTTATTTACAGCGGAATGATATACAAAGTCAACAGATCTCACTGAATACAAAATAAGATTTATGGCTACACAAACCGTTTGAGGGTAGTTCTAGATCTGGTCCAAGACGAACTGTTGTAGGGGATTTTTTGAAACCATTGAATTCGGAATATGGTAAAGTAGCTCCTGGATGGGGAACGACTCCTTTGATGGGTGTCGCAATGGCTTTATTTTCGATATTCTTATCTATTATTTTGGAGATTTATAATTCTTCCGTTTTACTGGATGGAATTTCGCTGAATTAGATTCACAAGAACCACGAAGCCTCGCTTTTCAATACAAAAAGTGAAACTTTTAGTTCTCGGATTTTTTTTAGCCCATTCTATTTTGGTAGTTCGACCGCGAAATTTTTTTTGTTTCTGTATTTCCGGAATATGAGTGTGTGACTTGTTATAATTGATCCTATTGATAGTACAGAAAATGGGTCTGTCCTCTTGATCGAGATAGTTTTATCCCGTCGGATAGCCATTCTAGTATCTGGAGCACGGAATATATGAAATGGATCACGAAGTATTCGAACTATGATTCATACTTAATATTCAAACCTCGCGGCCGGACTCAAAAAAAAAAAAATTTTCAAAGAAAGAGGTTTTTTTATTTATAAATCGAGAAATTTTTTCTTCTTTCAAACTCTCATTTAGTTTATGCTTATTTTGATCAAAGGACAAACCTTTCTTTTCTTTGTATTTTTATTTATTATATCTATTCTATTCATTGAATAAGTGATGATCCAATAATTCTTACTCAAAGAATCTTTGGACTTAGTTTGAAGGTTTTATTGAATCATCGCGGTTCTGGTAAGAATCTGAAGTTTCAATTGATTCATAGGGTCTTAACAAGAGAATTCCTATTAAAAATAAGAAAACAAGAATAAAGCCACATTCCATATAAATAACAAATCAAAGCAAAGAAAAAGAAAAGAAATAAGTAGGTAAATAGAAGATTCAAGAGGCCTGATCAACATAAAGACGAATGCGCCGACTTGATTTTTTGGCATTATAATTACAACTACAAAAAAGAGCTTTCGGATTTTTACTCTTTTGTGTCTTCAAGATAAAATTGAATGAAAAGATTAAGAAGTTTCAAACTTTCTATTCCATATCCGTTTCAGCTATTATTTGGGTGTTTTTGTTTGAGCTGTACGAGATGAAATTCTCATATACGGTTCTCAGGGGGGGAGTCCTCTTGGTTTACCTATCTCAATAAAGTCTATGATTGGTTCGAAGAACGCCTCGAGATTCAGGCGATTGCAGATGATATAACTAGTAAATATGTTCCTCCTCATGTTAACATATTTTATTGTCTAGGAGGAATTACGCTTACTTGTCTTTTTGGTACAAGTAGCTACAGGATTTGCTATGACTTTTTACTATCGTCCAACGTTACTGAGGCTTTTACTTCTGTTCAATACATAATGACTGAAGCTAACTTTGGTTGGTTAATCCGATCAGTTCATCGATGGTCGGCAAGTATGATGGTCTTAATGATGATCCTGCACGTATTTCGTGTCTATCTCACTGGTGGTTTTAAAAACCTCGCGAATTGACTTGGGTTACAGGCGTGGTTCTGGCTGTGTTGACTGCATCTTTTGGTGTAACAGGTTATTCCTTACCTTGGGACCAAATTGGTTATTGGGCAGTCAAAATCGTAACAGGCGTTCCGGAAGCTATTCCGGTAATAGGATCGCTTTGGTAGAGTTATTGCGTGGAAGTGCTAGTGTGGGACAATCCACTTTGACCCGTTTTTATAGTTTACACACTTTTGTATTACCCCTTCTTACTGCTGTATTTATGTTAATGCATTTCCTAATGATACGTAAGCAAGGCATTTCTGGTCCTTTATAGAGAATATAGACCATAGCTATATTGTAACCAATCATTTATCTTATTACTTGCCAATCATTTATCTTATTACTTGGGGGAGGAACAATAGTATTTCATTGCTACAAATATGGATTGTTGAAAAAAAAAAAAAAATAAGACATGTATTTGGATATTTCCTTTCAACTCCACATATTCTATTATTTATTTGATATGACATGAATAGTTGAAGGGAATTCCCCGAAGAGAAAATGGATTATGGGAGTGTGTGACTTGAAACTATTGATTGGGCCATGCAGAAATATGCCTTTATCTGCTACATTGGAATTCACAACCAAATGTGTCTTTGTTCCAACCACCGTGTAAGCCCCATACAAAGGATAGGCTGGTTCGCTTGAAGAGAATCTTTTCTATGATCAGACCTGACGATGTCGTGTATGAACAGGGCTCCGTAAGATCCAGTAGAATAAGTGATTTGGCATAATGCAAATTAGATTTTATTTATTTATTTTTATTTTTTTTTTACTTTCTTATCTTAATAGTATGAAAATACATTCATTTCTTCTGCATCGACCCGATTTATTATTATTATACTATCGGAGTGAAACAAGGGATCTAAAGAAGAGCAAAGGCTAGACTTATATTAGTAACAAGTAAATCCTTTGTATGTAAAAAATCTCGATATATTTTTGGGATAAAGGTGAATCGCAAGGCCTAAGACGACCCAGAAAGCACTTGATCACGATCAACTTTGTACGCCTACTTGGGTATTGAGCATTTACCTGTAAAAATGGCATTCCTTGGAATGTATAGTTGCAACTTCGTAAAATGGAATCAGGTAACTTTTTTCTTACATATGAAATCATTCATATATGTGTGGATAACATATAGATTCATTTTATATGTATCCGTTTGTATCCATTTGATTCGATTGATTTTTGCTTGAGCCGGATGATGAAAAATTATCATGTCCGGTTCCTTCGGGGGATGGATCTAGAAAAATTCACCTATCCTAATAACAAAAAAACCTGACTTGAACGATCCTGTATTAAGAGCTAAATTAGCTAAAGGTATGGGTCATAATTATTATGGGGAACCCGCATGGCCCAATGATCTTTTATATATTTTTCCAGTAGTAATTCTCGGTACTATTGCTTGTAACGTAGGCTTAGCGGTTCTAGAACCTTCAATGATTGGTGAACCCGCGGATCCATTTGCAACTCCTTTGGAAATATTACCTGAATGGTATTTCTTTCCTGTATTTCAAATACTTCGTACAGTACCTAACAAGTTATTGGGTGTTCTTTTAATGGTTTCAGTACCTGCGGGATTATTAACAGTACCTTTTTTGGAAAATGTTAATAAATTCCAAAATCCATTTCGTCGTCCAGTAGCGACAACCGTTTTTTTTGATTGGTACTGCGGTGGCCCTTTGGTTGGGTATTGGAGCAACATTACCGATTGATAAATCCCTAACTTTAGGTCTTTTTTAAATTGAATCAATTTTAAAATAAAATATCATGATGTGCGTATCTAGGGAGTAGTCACTTCAAAGTCAAAGTGAATTCTCCCTAGATACATTTATTCAATTCTGGTCCCAATATATGGATTGTGCTGAAGGTTCAAAATCCATTTTCGTTTTTTTTTTTTTTTTTTCTAATTTTCTAAAGTAAAAAAAAAAAAATGAAATAAATCCTAAATCCAATGGATTTAAAATTTTGGTAAATCAATTTCGCATTGCTTTTCTACTTCTTTTCTAGAATGCCCAATATTTGTTTTACATCTTCTATGCGAAAGTGTTCAATTTTCATAAGGTCTTCTTGACTGTTATTCAAAAGGTCCAATAATGTATGTATATTGGACTTTTTGAGACAATTATAGATCCTGGGAGGCAATTCCTGATTGGTCAATAAAAATATATTTCAATGCTATTTCTTTTTTCTTTTTTCTTAGTTTAGCTAATCTATCATGAAAAGGAAAAAAGGTAAAGTAACGTTGTGTTGATTGTTTTCTAAATGTAAGTTTTCTTCTTCCGCATCTAGAAAGGGAATAAATAAATCAATCAAATTCCGAGAGGCTTCATGAAGTGCTTCTTTAGGAGTTAAACTTCCATTTGTCCATATTTCTAGAAAAAGTATCTCCAGTTTTTCATTTTCATTCCCATAACAATGAATACTATGATTCGCATTTCGAACAGGCATGAATACAGCATCTATAGGATAACTTCCGTCGTGAAAGTTCTTTGGCGTTTTTATACCGTATCCTCTATTTCTCTCGATTTGTAATCCAATACACAAATCAATTGGTTCGGTTAGGCTAGCTAAATGCTGTGTATTATCAACGATTTCCACAGAAGTCGGGTAAGATGATGTCTTGAGCAGTTAACATATCCGGGACCCTTGCACAAATAAAGGCGTTACGAGTTCCATACAAATTACTTCTCAATAACAATTGCTTTTAAAATCATTAAAATTTTCAATGTACTGATTCTTGAATACCTACTATGGTAGAATATTCGTGTGGTATTTTCTCAGATTTTGCACGTGTAATACATGTTCCTTCTATTTCTCCAAGCAAAGCTCTTCGCATCGCAATGCCTATTGTGTCGGCTTGGCCTTTCATAAGTGGAGACAGAATAAAGCGTCATAATAAAGACGCTTACTATCTGTTCTTGATTCAACACACTTCCCACTGCAGTTGTCCGAGTAGAGACTTTTACTTTCTCTCGAACCATAGTAATATTATTTTATTTGATCAGATCATTGAATCATTTATTTTCTCTTGAAATCTCTTTAGTGTTTATTTCTACACACGTTTTTTTTAGGAGGTCTACAGCCATTATGTGGCATAGGGGGTTACATCCCGTACGAATCTTAATAGTATACCACTTCTACGAATAGCTCGTAATGCTCCATCTCTTCCGAGACCAGGACCTTTTATCAGAACTTCCACTCGTCGCATACCTTGGTCTACTACTGCTCGAATAGCATTTCTCGCTGCGGTTTGAGCAGCAAAAGGAGTCCCTCTTCTTGGACCCTTGAATCCACAAGTACCGGCGGAGGAAGAAGAAATTACCTGACCCCGTACATCTGTAATAGTAACAATGGTATTGTTGAAACTTGCTGAACATGAATAACTCCTTTTGGTAGTTCTACGTGCACTTTTCCGGTGCACTACTGCGCCCATTCCTACGTGAACCAACTTTTGGTATAGGTTTTGCCATATTTTATCATTTCATAAGGATAAGTCAGAGATATATGGATATATCCATTTCATGTCAAAACAGATCTTCTATTTTTATTTGTTCATCGCTTTCTTTAAGATTAGTTTCTTTTCTTTAACTTTAAGGAGTTCTTTTTAGAATAGAAAGATTATCCTTGTCTCTGGTTTATGTCTCGGGTTGGAAACAAATTACGACAATTCGTCCCCTCCTACGGATTAGTCGACATTTTTCACAATTTTACGAACGGAAGCCCTTATTTTCATAGTTGTTATTCCTTAAATTTTTCCGAATCTACTTATTGGAAGAAAATAAGTTTCTTGAAATTTTTGAACCTTGAATTGGATCCCCCTGAAAGGAATCTTGAAGTTGAAAAAAACTACCTAATCGTTCGAATCCTTGTTGCGGTGTCTATAAATTATACGCCCCCTGGTTGAATCATAAGCCTTACTTCACTTTTGTTGACTCTATCCACGGTGGTATACGTATAAAACTCGATCGGACCCTTCCTGAAACATAACCTAGAATCAGATCTTCATTATCTAAAGGAATCTGGAGTGGACGTGATTCACTAATTAAACCTCCATGTATCCATTTTTGTTCTTTTATTCCAGGTAAAACTTCCTTGACGTATCAACTACTGTAGGGCAGGAGGAGTTCTATTAGACAACCCGTGCTTTTTTTTTTCACAAATGGAAAGTTTCGGATCGGATACAATTCGGATGTTAGACAGATTACCAATATATAACACAAAATTTCTCCGCCGATTCCTTCTAGTCGAGCCTCCCGGTCTGTCCATTATACCCCGAGAAGTAGAAAGAATTACAATCCCCATCCCGCCTAAAATTCTAGGAATTTGTTGATAGTTAGAATAGATTCGTAGACCGGGTCGACTGATCCGTCGTAAATTTAAAATAGTTCTATATGGTCCTTTCCTATTCCTTCTATGCCGTAGGGTTAAAACCAAAAAATATTTGTTTCTTTCCCGATGTTTCCTTATGTTATCGATAAAACCTTCTCGTAAAAGTATTTTAATCAATGTTTTCAGTGATGTTAGTAGATCCTATTCGAATCGTTCCTTTTCTATTCATGTCAGCATTTCGTATAGAAGTTATATATGTCAGCAATAGTGTCCCTTACCCATGGTAACTAAAATTATTGTTGCTCCCGAATTTTGATATAACCAACATGTTCTTTTTTTTTTTTTACTTAGTAAAGGTATATACGTGAGACACAATCTACTAATTAATCTATGTCATTTAAATACTCTAATTTAAATACTATAACTATATTGAATTGAGGTCTCGTCTTATAATACCTCAGGAGCTAATGAAACTATTTTAGTGAAATTTAACTGTCTCAATTCCCCGGCGATCGCACCAAAAATTCGAGTTCCTTTTGGATTTCCTTTTTGATCAATGACAACTGCAGCATTGTCATCATATCGTATTATCATACCGTTGTCGCGTTTGAGTTCTTTACAAGTACGTACAATTACAGCTCTGATCACTTCTGATCTTTCTAGAGGTGCCTTTGGTACTGCTTTCTTGATCACAGCAACAATAACGTCACCAATATGAGCATATCGGCGATTACTAGCTCCTATGACTCGAATACACATTAATTCTCGGGCCCCGCTGTTATCTGCTACATTCAAATGGGTCTGAGGTTGAATCATTTTTTTTAATCTCTTCTTTCAATGGAACAAAGGACGAAGAAAAAAAGAAATATTGTTTGTCAAAAAAAAAAAAAAAAGGAAACCCGCAATTGTTTTTTTTATTCCCAAGACTTCTTTCCTTTGGTTCTATATTCCTATCCTGAAATAATGAATTGAGTTTTTATAGGCATTTTGGACGCCGCTATTGAAATAGCCTTTCTTGCTATATTTTCGGCTACTCCGCTCATTTCATAAAGTATTCTGCCCGGTTTAACGACAGCTACCCAATACTCGGGAGATCCTTTCCCCGAACCCATACGTGTTTCTGTAGATCTTACCGTAACTGGTTTGTCTGGAAATATACGTACCCATATTTTTCCACCACGGCGTACATTTCGTGTCATTGCGCGGCGCCCCGCTTCTATTTGTCTAGATGTAATCCAAGCGGGTTCAAGTGCTTGAAGAGCATATCTACCGAAACAAATGCGATTACCTCGATAAGATATTCCTTTCATTCTTCCTCTATGTTGGTTACGAAATCTGGTTCTTTTTGGGTTATAGTTGATGGTTGTTTATTAATTCCATCTCTACTACAGAACTGGACATGAGAGTTTCTTCTCATCCAGCTCCTCGCGAAAAAAATGACTAAAAAATATTTTATTTTATTCTTAAGATATATAGGTAGTTACTGAATAATAGATTGAATCCTGGGATTCTTTGCTTTGAGATTTTATCTGATCTATTTGAGATTTTATCTGATCTATTATAAATTTGTATATCTTGTTTGGATATATATTGGATATATATATAAGTAATTAAACATGGATTCTATTTATAGATAATGTCTTATCTTGTTTTTGTTATAATGTTATAACGAATCTTTATTTTGTTTTGTCTTTTTTTATCATATTCATCTCGGATCGACAAAAATTTAACAATCAAATAAAATGAAAATAAAATTTTTAAAATGAAAATAAAAAAAAAAAATGAAAATAAAATTTTTAAAATGAAAATAAAATTTTCGCGGGCGAATATTTACTCTTTCAATATCTATTTCAGTTGTCGGGTTAACTCATGACCTCTCAGAATCAGAACAGAATAAAAAGAAATGAAGTGGTCTCTGGTTTGTTCCGCCATCCTACCCGATAAATCATTAGGATTCGTTTTCAATAGAATCCTCTGCATTCACGGGTTCCGTCGTCCCCATCGCTTCTCGATTAATGCTTAGGTCTGAATTCTCCAATGGAGCCTTAATTTAATATTTAATAAAAATTTAATATTTAATAAAAATAAAAATTTAATATTTAATAAATAATATTTAATAAAAAAATTTGTTAATTTGTTCTTTAGTCAACCTTCTCAGTCTTTATTGACTTAAGGCTCTTGATTTTTTCTTCGATGAACAGATATTCATCTAATTATTGATGAATCTCTATTGATGCTCTATTACATTGCTCTTTATGAGATGCTTCGTAGACCTTACATATTGGAATCATATATCATTTCATTTCTATTTCTTTTTCTCTCTTTCTCTCATCCTTCTATTTATCCACATACTTTTTTATTTTGCTTCACAATTTAGATATATTCATAATCAGATTGGTTTTTTTTTTACTTAACTTAATGCAAAAAAAAAGATTTCAGTTGCTATAATGATATGACCAATATATCATATCTTGACTGATTCTTTGGATCCAGATAATCCGAAGCGATGAGTTGGTTATTAGTGCTATAGTTATTAACTTATACTGTGGTTCGCCCATTTTTTTTTTTGAATCCTAAGCCTAAAAACCCAACGAGTCGCACACTAAGCATAGCAATTATATCAAATGATCAATCAAATTTTTATTTAACCTTATAGAATATAGAATTTAGAACTGCTCATTTTTTTATTGAACATAAAAAAATGAAAGAATTTGTCATTTTTTGTTCTATCGCAGAATAGAACGTAAAGACAAGTAGAGTCTTATTCTTATTATTCTTCATCTATAAATATCTATAAATATCCAAATTTTGATTCCTAATACCCCATAGATAGTTCGAACTCTATAGGAGCAATACTCAATTTTCGCTCCAATCGTTTGTAGAGGAACCCTACCTTCCCGGATCCATTCGACACGCGCAATTTCTTTTCCGTCGATACGCCCTGCAATTTGTATTTGAATTCCTTTTGTATCTGCTTGCTCAGTTAATTCAATAGCCTTTTTCATTGCTTTTCGAAATGAAACTCGATTCTTTAATTGTCCGGCTATAAATTCGGCAAGAATATTAGGGTGCCCGTAAGGATTTGCAATTCTTGTAATAGCAATCTTGAGTTTTCGGTTCATACAATTAAGTTCTTTTTGCACATTCATCTGTAGTTCTTTGAGTTTTCGCGGCCTATCTTCAATTAATAATTTAGGAAATCCCATATAGATTATGACCCGAATTAGATCAATTCCTTTTTGAATCTCTATACGTGCAATTCCCTCGACACCGGAAGATATTCTCATATTTTTTTGTACATAATTCTTGATATAGTCTCTTATTTTTTTATCTTCTTGTAGACCCTCGGAATAATTTTTAGGTTGTGCAAACCAAAGAGAATGATGACTTTGGGTTGTACCAAGTCTGAAACCAAGTGGATTTATTTTTTGTCCCATAATCCTCCACTGCTATATGTACTATATGTATTAGGATATGTCATATTTGTGTTCTTATTTATCCCTTTTATCCCTACGGGTTTTTTTGAGCATAGCATAAATCTGGCAATTGGTTGATATTCAATATATTTCAATACGATAGTTATATGACAAGTGGGTCTTTTTATCAGATAACTCCGTCCTCTAGCTCGAGGTTTTAGTCTTTTCAGAGTAGTTCCCTCATTTACTGCGGCTTGACTAATGACTAAACTCGCTTCATCGAAACCCCTATTGTGACTAGCATTTGCTGCTGCAGAATAAACCAAATTTAAAATGGGATAACATGCTCGATAAGGCATGAGTCCTAGTATCATAAGTGCTTCTTCGTAGTAACGTCCACGAATCTGATCAATTATTCTTCGTGCTTTGTGAGC
>NW_028323042.1:182455-199955 GCF_047325235.1 Durio zibethinus | reverse complement strand
AATGAAACTAATAATGAAACTAAAAGAAATAATGAAATTAAAAGAAATAATGAAACTAATAATGAAACTAATAATGAAACTAATAATGAAACTAAAAGAAATAATGAAACTAAAAGAAATAATGAAACTAAAAGAAATAATGAAACTAATAATGAAACTAATAATGAAACTAATAATGAAACTAAAATAAAATACTTGCCTAAAATATATGATCCTTTCTTGCAGGGACCCTACCGCGGAAGAATCAAAAAATTGTTTTCACCTTTAAGTGAAAAAACAAACACGGATCCGTTTTGGATAAATAAGATTCATGTTATACTTCTTGCTACTGATTATTACGAATTTGAACAGACAATAGATACACTCAAATCATTATCAACAGAAAAAGAACTTTCTTTATTGACAGAAACAGAAGATGAACAGACAATAGATACACTCAAATCATTATCAACAGAAAAAGAACTTTCTTTATTGACAGAAACAGAAGATGAACAGACAATAGATACACTCAAATCATTATCAACAGAAAAAGAACTTTCTTTATTGACAGAAACAGAAGATGAACAGACAATAGATACACTCAAATCATTATCAACAGAAAAAGAACTTTCTTTATTGACAGAAACAGAAGATGAACAGACAATAGATACACTCAAATCATTATCAACAGAAAAAGAACTTTCTTTATTGACAGAAACAGAAGATGAACAGACAATAGATACACTCAAATCATTATCAACAGAAAAAGAACTTTCTTTATTGACAGAAACAGAAGATGAACAGGGAAATATCGATTCCGAGGATCGAGTCAAAATTTTGAAATTTTTATGCAATATAGTTATAACTAATCCCGACAATCAAACAATTATAAAAAAATCTAATGGAATAAAAGAAATAAGTAATGGAATAAAAGAAATAAGTAAAGAAGTTCCTCGATGGTCATACAAACTACTCGACATTTTCGAACAACACCATAGAGGAGGCGAGGAACACATGATAACAGATTATGCAATTCGTTCAAGAATCTTCCGGTACGCAATAGTTTTTTCTAAGGAGGAGTTAAAGGATGATTTTTTTCTACCAAACGATATAGAAAACGACCTATCTTTGATGGAATATTCGCCAGAACCGAATTTTCGTCGAGACATAATAAAAGGTGCCGTGCGTGCCCAAAGACGTAAAATAATTAATGGGGAACTGTTTCAATCAAATGTGCATTCCCCACTTTTTTTTGACAGAGTAGACAGCCTCTTCTTCAGAGTGTTCAGATCTTTGTATTCTGATATTTCTTGGCTGATAAAACTAATATCTCGAAATTGGATATGGAAAAACAAAGAATCACAAATTTCTGATTATACAGAAAATGAGGAGGACATAAGAGAAGAAGACGAAGAGATAAGAGAAAGCATAGAAAAGATACAAGAAAGAGACAAAGAGGAAGAAAAAAGAAGAGAAAGCATAGAAGAGATACAAAAAGGAGACAAAAAAGAGAAAGAAAAAAGAAGACAAGAGTCAGAGGCAGATGACTTCCTGCTGGACGCAGCAGAATTTTGGGATATCGTCTTTTTTGGTCAAGGACCAAGGGGCATCATGTTAATAGCCCAATCGATTTTTAGAAAATATATTCTATTACCTTCATTGATAATAGCTAAAAACATTGTCCGTATATTATTATTTCAAATTCCTGAGTGGTCCACGGATTTCAAGGGTTGGAAGCGAGAAATACATGTTAAATGCACTTATAATGGTCTTCAATTCTCCACAAAAGACTTTCCAAAAAATTGGTTATCAGAAGGTATCCAGATCAAGATCCTATATCCTTTTCGCCTGAAACCTTGGCGCGGATCTAAACTGAAACCCTCTCATAAAGATCCAATGAAAAAAAAGCATAAAGATCCAATGAAAAAAAAGCATAAAGATCCAATGAAAAAAAAGAAAGTTAAAAAGAATGATTTTTGCTTTTTAACAGCTTGTGGACTGGAAAGTGACTTACCTTGCGGTCCTCCTCGAAGACGGCCTTCGTTTTTTCAGCCTATTTTTAACGAACTAGAAAAAAAAAGTGAAAAATGGAAAATTTTTAAAAAAGGAAAAAAATTGTTTCGAAAAGTCTCAGGAGAAACAAAAATTCCATTTGTAAAGGGAATAATAAAAAAACTTTCAAAAAGAAATCCAGTTTTGGAGTTGAGAGAAGAATTGGGCGAAACTAAAAAAGATTTGGGCGAAACTAAAAAAGATTCGATAATCAGTAATAAGATGATTGACGAATCATCCCTTCAAATTCAATCTATGGAGCGGACAAATTATTCATTAACAGAAAAAAAGATAAAAGATCTGACTGAGAGAACAAACACAATCAAAAATCAAATAGAAAAAATTATAAAAGACAAGAAATTAGAATCATCAAAAAAATTTTGGAAAATATTAAAAAGAAGAAATATTCGATTAATCCGTAAATTCTATTTATTTATAAAACTTTTTATTCAAAAGATATACATAGATATTTTTCTATATATCATTAAATATATCATTAATATTCCAAGACCCAATCCACAACTTTTTCTTGAATCAACAAAAAAAATGATTGATAAATTCATTTACAATAATGAAGCAAATCAAGAAAGAATTAATAAACCAAATAAAAATACAATTCATTTTATTTCAACTATAAAAAATATAAAAAACTCACTTTCGAATATTAGAAATCAAAATGCAAAAGCTTTTTGTGACTTATCCTCCCTCTCACAAGCATATGTATTTTACAAATTATCACAAACCCAAGTTATTAAATTCAAACCTATCCTTCAATATCACGGAACATCTCTTTTTCTTAAAAATGAAATAAAAGATTATTTTGAAGAACAAGGAATATCTCATTCCCAATTAAAACATCATTATGGGTTAAGACAAAAAATCTCTGGAATAAAGGAATGGAAAAACTGGTTAAGGAGTCATTATCAATACGATTATCAATACGATTTAGTTCAGAGTATATGGCTTAGATTAGTACCAGAACAATGGCGAAATAGAGTCAATCAACACTATATGGCTCAAAATAAAGATTTAACAAAATGGGATTCAGATGAAAAAGAAAGATTAATACATTACGAAAAAAAAAATGATTTTCAAGCGAATTCATTACTGAATCAAGAATATAAACTGAATCAAGAACAAAAACGGAATCAAGAACAAAAATATAAAAAAGATAATTTTAAAAAACACTATAGATATAATTTATTATCATATATATTTATTATATATCAAGATATGAGGGACTCATATACTTATGGATCACCATTACAAGTAAATAAGAGGGAAGAGATTCCTTATAATTACAACATGGATAAACGAAAATTTTTTGATATATTGGGGGATATTCCTATCCATAATTATCTAACGGGGAAAACGGGGAAAACGGGGAAATTTTCGCATAGAAAATTTTTTAATTGGAGAATTCTTAATTTTTGTCTTAGAAATAAGACCGATATTGAGTCCTGGGTCGATACCAGTACCAAGAGTAAGAAGACCAGTACCAAGAGTAAGAAAACCAGTACCAAGAGTAAGAAAAATATTAAGACTGTGATTAATAATTTTAATAATTATCAAATATCGAATCTGGAACTTTGGTTCTTCCCAGAATTTGTGCTACTATATAATGCATATAAGGTTGAACCATGGATCATACCAATAAAACTACTTCTTTTCAATTTTAATTTTAATGGAAAAAAAGAGGATCTTGTATCAGATGCAAAAAAAAAAAGAAAATTTAGATCCGTTCTCTCAAATCAAGAAAAAGATGTTGAAGAAGATTATGGTAAATCATCCAATCAAGAAAAAGGTAAATCATCCAATCAAGAAAAAGGTAAATCATACAATCAAGAAAAAGATGTTGAAGAAGATTATGGTAAATCATCCAATCAAGAAAAAGGTAAATCATCCAATCAAGAAAAAGGTAAATCATACAATCAAGAAAAAGATGTTGAAGAAGATTATGGTAAATCATACAATGAAGAAAAAGGTAAATCATACAATCAAGAAAAAGATGTTGAAGAAGATTATGGTAAATCATACAATGAAGAAAAAGGTAAATCATACAATCAAGAAAAAGATGTTGAAGAAGATTATGGTAAATCATCCAATCAAGAAAAAGGTAAATCATACAATCAAGAAAAAGATGTTGAAGAAGATTATGGTAAATCATCCAATCAAGAAAAAGGTAAATCATACAATCAAGAAAAAGGTAAATCATCCAATCAAGAAAAAGGTAAATCATCCAATCAAGAAAAAGGTAAATCAGATCAAGAAAAAGGTAAATCAGACAATCAAGAAAAAGATGTTGAAGAAGATTCTGGTAAATCAAAAAAACATAGAAAGGAAGACGAGAGCAAGAGAGAAGCTCGTTTATTCCTACAAAAGTATTTGTATTTTCAATTCGGATGGGATGCTGATTCTTTCGATGAAAAAATAATCAAAAATATCAAAGCATATTCTTTCATTCTTGGCCTGATAAATATGAATGAAACTTTTCTATACTCTGTTAGAAGAGGAGGAACGAATCTGGATATTTTGATGGATTCGGCGGATAAGTTACTTTTAACTTATCAATACCTACTCAAAAAAGGAGTATTGATTATCGAACCAATTCGCCGGTATGTAGAAATTGATGGACAATTTATTCTATATCAAACTATAAGTATTTCATTGGTTCATAAAAATAAACATGAAATTAATCAAAGACGCAAAAAAAAAAAAAGACGCAAAAAAAAAAACTATATTGAAAAAAATAATTTTGATGAATCCATTGCAAGACATCAAAAAATGACTGAAAATAAAGACAAAAATCATTATGATTTGTTTATTCCTGAAAATATTTTATCCCCTAACCACCGGAGAGAATTGCGAATTCGAATTTCTTTCAATTCAAGGGATAAAAATGGTATGCATAGAAATCCAGTATTTTTAAATAATGTAAAAAACTGTGGTCAAGTTTTGAATAAAAACAAACATCTTGATAGTGATAAAAAGAAACTAATTAAATTAAAGTTCTTTCTTTGGCCCAATTATCGATTAGAAGATTTAGCTTGTATGAATCGCTATTGGTTTAATAGTAATAATGGCAGTCGTTTCAGTATGGTAAGGATACATATGTATCCGCGTTTGAAAATTCGTCAATGGTACATTTTTCCATATATTATGATTGAAAACCGGATTGATTAATTTTATTTGAAAAAATTATAAAGTTCATAACGAACTTAAAATCATTGTGCATATTAAAATGAATGGTATTATTATTATTACTGATCAGTAAAATTCACATTCAAAAAAAGGGGGAGAGAAATTTTTGTTTTATGGTAAAAAATTCATTCATCTCAGTTATTTTTCAAGAAAAAAAAGAAGAAAACAAGGGGTCCGTTGAATTTCAAATAGTCAGTTTCACCAATAAGATACGAAGACTTACTTCACATTTGGAATTGCACAAAAAAGACTATTTATCTCAGAGAGGTCTACGTAAAATTCTAGGAAAACGTCAACGGCTTCTGTCTTATTTATCAAAGAAAAATAACATACGTTATAAAGAATTAATTAGTGAGTTGGATATTCGGGAATCAAAAAATCGTTAATTTGATTGAATTAGTCGATTTATTATATTTTTCATTTTGATGTACTTCTTTTCGTTTTCAACAATTCATGTAAGAATGAATCGAGGAAAAACTTATGAATCTATCAGCTACAGAAAAAGACCTTATGATAGTCAATATGGGACCTCACCACCCATCAATGCACGGTGTTCTTCGTCTCATCGTTACTCTAGATGGTGAAGATGTTGTTGACTGTGAACCAATATTAGGTTATTTACACAGAGGAATGGAAAAAATTGCGGAAAACCGAACAATTATACAATATTTGCCTTATGTAACACGTTGGGATTATTTAGCCACTATGTTCACGGAAGCAATAACCGTAAATGGACCAGAACAATTGGGCAATATTCAAGTCCCTAAAAGAGCCAGCTATATCAGAGTAATTATGTTGGAGTTGAGTCGTATAGCTTCTCATCTATTATGGCTTGGACCTTTTATGGCCGATATTGGTGCACAGACCCCCTTTTTCTATATTTTCAGAGAAAGAGAATTAGTATATGATCTATTCGAAGCTGCCACCGGTATGAGAATGATGCATAATTATTTTCGTATCGGAGGAGTAGCGGCCGATCTACCCTATGGCTGGATAGATAAATGTTTGGATTTCTGTGATTATTTTTTAACAGGAATTGTTGAATATCAAAAACTTATTACGCGAAATCCTATTTTTTTAGAACGAGTTGAAGGGGTAGGGGTTATTGGTGGAGAAGAAGCAATAAATTGGGGTCTATCCGGCCCAATGCTACGAGCCTCTGGAATCAAATGGGATCTTCGTAAAGTTGATCATTATGAGTGTTACGACGAATTTGATTGGGAAATCCAGTGGCAAAAAGAAGGAGATTCATTAGCTCGTTATTTAGTCCGAATCAGTGAAATGACGGAATCCATAAAAATAATTCAACAGGCCCTGGAAGGAATTCCGGGGGGTCCCTATGAGAATTTAGAAATCCGATGTTTTGATCGAGAAAGGGATCCAGAATGGAATGATTTTGAATATCGATTCATTAGTAAAAAACCTTCTCCTACATTTGAATTACCGAGACAAGAACTTTATGCGAGAATGGAAGCCCCAAAGGGAGAATTAGGAATTTTTCTGATAGGAGATCAAAGTGGTTTTCCTTGGAGATGGAAAATTCGCCCGCCGGGTTTTATCAATTTGCAAATTCTTCCTCAGTTAGTTAAAAGAATGAAATTGGCTGATATTATGACGATACTAGGTAGCATAGATATCATTATGGGAGAAGTTGATCGTTGAAATGATAATTTATACAACAGAAGTAGAAGATATCAATTCCTTTTACAGATTGGAATCCTTAAAAGAGGTCTATGGGATCATATGGATGTTTGTCCCTATTTTGACTCTTGTATTGGGAATCACAATAGGTGTACTAGTAATTGTATGGTTAGAAAGAGAAATATCTGCAGGAATACAACAACGTATTGGGCCTGAATACGCCGGCCCTTTGGGAATTCTTCAAGCTCTAGCAGATGGAACAAAACTGCTTTTCAAAGAGAATATTCTTCCATCTAGAGGAAATACTCGTTTATTCCGTATTGGACCGTCTATAGCAGTCATATCCATTTTACTAAGTTTTTCAGTAATTCCTTTTAGCTCTCGCCTTATTTTAGCCGATCTCAATATCGGTATTTTTTTATGGATTGCCATTTCAAGTATTGCTCCTGTTGGACTTCTTATGTCAGGATACGGATCAAATAATAAATATTCCTTTTTAGGTGGTCTGCGAGCTGCTGCTCAATCGATTAGTTATGAAATACCATTAACTCTATGTGTTTTATCAATATCTCTACGTGCGATTCGTTGAAATATAAACTTTTCTTTTCCCTATTCCTTTCGTTCTATAAAATAAGCTGAATGGATTGAATAGATATCTTCGTTATTTTATTATCCTTCAGGTTGATAAACTAAATTAGATAGTTATATATGAGTGAAAGAAAGCAGCTTATAAATTCGCAGTAAATTAAACAAAAAAAAATTTAATCTCATTTCCTATGTACAAGAGTTAAGTGGAAGAAAACATAAGTGGAAGAAGTCTTTACCCCAAGACGGGTTGATTAGTCAATCTAGCTTGAAGCGGGCTCAAAAGATCAACCGTATAGAGTTTTGGCTATCCTTTGTATAGATTCCCATACATGTATTGCCAAACCAAACGGGGGATTGAACAAAAAAATGAGTGGATGGTTAGGAACACCAAAATACACAAAGGATTAGTAATGGAGATTATGTAAATTATATAAAAAGGATATTTCTGGATAACATAAAAAGAATACTAATTGGGGCTTTAAATTAGTAGAAATGAGTAGGCAGTACTACCCACGATTCCGGTCCAGAGTATGCTCCTATCCACCGATTAAAGTAATGACTATCAGGAACGAAATAATCCTTTACTATTTTTTAGTTTAAGCCCCCATTCGTAATTTTCTCAGATCAGAAAGAAGAATAGGAACGAAAAAGAAAGAATAAAAAATAAATATTTTTTTTTTTTTTATTCTTTCTTTCATATATATAGAGAGATATAATCTGTGTCATGATTTATGAGCTAATGTAATATTTAATTTTTTTCGTAATCGAAAACAATGGGTTGAAATATCTATTGATATTTCTACAAGAAGTATTTTATTGAAGGCTTAAGTTATTACTCAACAAATAAAAATTGAAATTAGTAACGGGCGAGATCAATTCAGAAGCACTTTTTTTATTCTTCATAATATAGCAGACAGAATTCCATTGGTATAATTTTGGACCTTCCAATCCATTTTTTCTCTATCTATTCTACAACCATACGAAGAGAAATAATACTGATTCGGTCCTTAAATTTATTTGTGACCCACGAGGAGCCGTATGAGTTGAAAACCTCATGTACGGTTTTGGACTAGCGATGGGAACAGTGATGTTATCATCGACTATAATTATCTAACAGCTCAAGTACAGTTGATATAGTTGAGGCGCAATCAAAATATGGGGTTTGGGGATGGAATTTGTGGCGTCAGCCAATAGGGTTTATCGTTTTTCTAATTTCTTCTCTAGCAGAATGTGAGAGATTACCTTTTGATTTACCAGAAGCCGAGGAAGAATTAGTAGCAGGGTATCAAACCGAATATTCGGGTATCAAATTTGGTTTATTTTATGTTGCTTCCTATCTAAATCTATTACTTTCTTCCTTATTTGTAACAGTTCTTTACTTGGGGGGTTGGAATATTTCCATTCCGTACGTATTCGTCCCTGAGCTATTTGAAATAAATAAAATGAATGGAATCTTTGGAACGACAATTGGTATCTTTATTACATTAGCTAAAACTTATTTGTTTTTGTTTATTTCTATCGCAACAAGATGGACTTTACCTAGGTTAAGAATGGACCAATTATTAAATCTTGGATGGAAATTTCTTTTACCCATTTCTCTCGGTAATCTATTATTAACAACTTCTTTCCAACTTCTTTCACTGTAAAGAAAAAAAGAATACGAGATTCATGACTTGGTTCAAACAAGAGAAAGAAACAAACATAAAATTATTCATAGATATTCACGATATGTTCCCTATGGTAACTGGGTTCATGAATTATGGCCACCAAACAGTCCGAGCAGCAAGGTACATTGGTCAAGGTTTCATGATTACCTTATCCCACGCAAATCGTTTACCTGTAACTATTCAATACCCTTATGAAAAATTAATCGCATCAGAGCGTTTCCGTGGGCGAATCCATTTTGAATTTGATAAATGCATTGCTTGTGAAGTATGTGTTCGTGTATGCCCTATAGATCTGCCTGTTGTTGATTGGAAATTTGAAACGGATATTAGAAAAAAACGATTGCTTAATTACAGTATTGATTTCGGAATTTGTATATTTTGTGGTAACTGCGTTGAGTATTGTCCAACAAATTGTTTATCAATGACTGAAGAATATGAACTTTCTACTTACGACCGTCACGAATTGAATTATAATCAAATTGCTTTGGGCCGTTTACCAATGTCAGTAATTGACGATTATACAATTCGAACAATTTTGAATTCGCCTCAAAGAAAAACTGAGTAAGTAAACCTCCTATTCTATTAAAGAGAAATTTCCAATTCTTTTAAGGTTCCGTTTTGGTTTAAGTTAAAAGAATATTTGGTTTGACTTAAAAGAATGAGGCCTTTACTCTTTGTTTGGTCAATAAATAAAAATTCAATTACAAATTAACTGGTTGATAAGAATTTCGAATTCATTTTTCTTGAAAATCTATTAATATATTCGTAATTATTTCGAAATATATAGTTTCAAAAAACAAAATACCCTTTCGAACCGAACAAAAAAAAAGAATTAAAAACGAAACAATAATTGTACTTAGATCAATTCACACCTAATAGATTAGGATTTTATTCAATTAGGAACGTATCATAAAAAAAAAATTCCTGGTCGGGTCAATAAGATCATGAAAAGCATTTCGATTTATTTATCTCTTATTTTACATATAATGGATTTGCCTGGACCAATACACGATTTTCTTTTAGTTTTTCTGGGATCGGGTCTTATATTAGGGGGCCTGGGAGTGGTATTACTTACCAATCCAATTTTTTCTGCCTTTTCATTGGGATTGGTTCTTGTTTGTATATCCTTATTCTATATTCTCTCAAATTCTCATTTTGTAGCTGCTGCCCAGCTTCTTATTTATGTGGGAGCCATAAATGTTTTAATCCTATTTGCTGTGATGTTCATGAATGGTTCAGAATATTATAAAAATTTTAATCTGTGGACCATTGGGAATGGCCTTACTTCGTTGATTTGTACAAGTATTCTTGTTTCGCTAATTACTACTATATTAGATACATCATGGTACGGGATTATTTGGACTACAAGATCAAACCAAATTATAGAACAAGATTTGATAAGTAATAGTCAACAAATTGGAATTCATTTAGCAACAGATTTTTTTCTTCCATTTGAATTCATTTCACTAATTCTTTTAGTTGCTTTGATAGGTGCAATTGCTGTGGCTCGTCAGTAATAAATCTTTCTAACTAGGAATAGCAAGCAATCCAAATTAAACTTTTTTCTGTCTTATCGCATCTATTTTCCTTGAATTCTTGTTCGTGTATAAAATATAAAATAGAAATTCGTTTATTCGAGATATTTCCAATATATTCTTTTTGTTATATTCTATTCTAGTCAATCAAATCCGTTGAATTATTGTTCATATTAAAATGAATCGAAATTGATAAGGAGTTGGTCAATGATGCTCGAACATATACTTGTTTTGAGTGCCTATTTATTTTCTATCGGTATTTATGGATTGATCACGAGTCGAAATATGGTTCGGGCCCTTATGTGTCTTGAACTTATACTGAATGCGGTTAATATAAATTTTGTAACATTTTCTGATTTTTTTGATAGTCGGCAATTAAAAGGAAATATTTTATCAATTTTTGTTATAGCTATTGCAGCCGCTGAAGCAGCTATTGGATCAGCTATTGTTTCCTCAATTTATCGTAACAGAAAATCAACGCGTATCAATCAATCAACTTTGTTGAATAAGTAATATTAATAATATTAAATTATAAGATTCACCAATTTGAATTAGCATGTCCAATATGTTGGAATCTACATCATGTTTTCGAAAACGTAAGAAATCAAAGTATCTTGGTCCTTTCTTATGAGTTGATCCCGAAGGAAATTGATTAGAAAATTTCTGGTAAATCGTTGATTCATCTGGTGTTTAACTATAATGATTCATTTACAAGTTTACTAGATTGAAATTTTATGATGTTCAAAAAATTATAGATCCCATGTCACATTCAGTAAAAATTTATGATACATGTATAGGGTGTACTCAATGTGTCCGAGCCTGCCCCACCGATGTGTTAGAAATGATACCTTGGGATGGATGTAAAGCTAAGCAAATTGCTTCCGCTCCAAGAACAGAAGACTGTGTTGGTTGTAAGAGATGTGAATCCGCTTGTCCAACAGATTTCTTGAGCGTTCGAGTTTATTTATGGCATGAAACAACTCGAAGTATGGGTCTAGCTTATTGATACGTTCCCGAAAACCCCACTTGAATACATTTTGAATCCATTTTATTTTTTTTTTACTGAAAAAACCCGTGCTCAAAAAAAATCTTTTTTGAGCACGGGTTTTTCTGGTCCAAGTGCATCTTGTCTTTACCACGAATTATTTTCCTTGGTTAACAATAATTGTAGTTTTACCAATATCTGCAGGTTCTTTAATTTTCTTTCTTCCTCATAGAGGAAATAAGCTAATTAAGTGGTATACTATGTGTATATGCATATTTGAACTCCTTCTAACAACCTATGCATTTTGTTATCATTTCCGATTGGACGATCCATTAATCCAGCTGGAGGAAGATTATAAATGGATAAATTTTTTTGATTTTTACTGGAGATTGGGAATAGATGGACTTTCTATAGGGCCCATTTTACTGACAGGATTTATCACTACTTTAGCTACTTTGGCGGTTTGGCGGCTTGGCCAGTTAACGAGATTCGCGATTATTCCATTCTTGATGCTAGCAAGTACAGTGGTCAAATAGGATCATTTTCTTCTCGAGACCTTTTACTTTTTTTCATCAGTGGGAGTTCGAATTCATTCCCGTTTACTCTACTTCTCTCACATGTGGGGGGGAAAAGACACGTCTGTATCGGCTACAACAATATATTTTGTACACAGCGGGGGGTTCCATTTTTTTATTAATAGGAGTTTTGGGTATCGGTTTATACGGTTCTAATGAACCAACATTAAATTTTGAAACATTAGCTAATCAATCGTATCCTGTCGCACTGGAAATCATATTCTATATTGGATTTCTTATTGCTTTTGCTGTCAAATCGCCGATTATACCCTTACATACGTGGTTACCAGACACCCATGGGGAGGCACATTACAGTACTTGTATGCTTCTAGCCGGAATTTTATTAAAAATGGGAGCGTATGGATTAGTTCGCATCAATATGGAATTATTACCCCACGCTCATTCCATATTTTCTCCCTGGTTGATAATAGTGGGTACAATGCAAATAATTTATGCAGCTTCAACATCTCTTGGTCAACGGAATTTAAAAAAAAGAATAGCCTATTCCTCCGTATCTCATATGGGTTTCATAATTATAGGAATTGGCTCTATAACTGATACGGGACTCAACGGAGCTATTTTACAAATAATATCTCATGGATTTATCGGTGCTGCACTTTTTTTCTTGGCAGGAACGAGTTATGATAGAATGCGTCTTTTTTATCTCGACGAAATGGGTGGAATGGCTATTCCGATTCCAAAAATATTTACGATGTTCAGTATCTTATCGATGGCTTCTCTTGCATTACCGGGCATGAGTGGTTTTGTTGCAGAGTTGATAGTCTTTTTTGGAATAATTACCAGCCAAAAATATTTTTTAATGCCAAAAATACTAATTACTTTCGTAATGTCAATTGGAATGATATTAACTCCTATTTATTCATTATCTATGTCACGTCAAATGTTCTATGGATACAAGCTATTTAATGCTCAAAGTTCTTATTTTTTTGATTCTGGACCACGAGAGTTATTTGTTTCGATCTCTATCTTTCTACCAGTAATAGGTATTGGTATTTATCCGGATTTTGTCCTCTCATTATCAGGTGAGAAGGTCGAAACTATTCTATATAATTATTTTTATAGATAGTTTTGATGAATAAAACAAAAAATCAAAAAGTAATCCTATGATTTTTAAAATTGTTCGTTGTACAGTGAAAAAAAAAAGAAAGAAGTCTTTTTTCTTCTCTTAAGTTTAAGTTAAGTAAAAAAAGGTAAAAGAATTAAATTGAATTTTAATCAGACATCTTTGGCTTTTGTTAGAACCTTTTGAATCAAGTAGTGGAGTGATTCAAAAGGTTCTTGACAGCTTACAATAAGTTTTCTTATATATACGCTGTCCTATCTTAGTATTTGTTAGGCTTAGCCTTTTTATTCAATTCAATTAGATGTTAATGTAAATGAACCATAACTATGTAAACCTATTCCTAATAGATTGACCCCAAAATAGCATATCCAAATTATAAGAAATCCCATAGAAGCCACAAGTGCGGAATTTACACCTTCCAAATTTTTATTTGTTCGGGTATGTAAATAAATCGCGAATACGGTCCAAGTAATAAATGCCCAAGTTTCCTTTGGGTCCCAATTCCAATATGATCCCCACGCCTCATTAGCCCATCGAAAGAATTCCTATGGTTAAAAAGATAAACCCGAGACTAATAATACGATAACTCCAACGATCCAATTGTTGAGTCAATTGATACCTGTAAAAATTTTTAGAAGAAAGAAAATAAGTGTTTAATAAAACATTGCTTCTTTCATTCATGTATTGGATTTCGCCAAACGAAAATGACTGATTTAATAAATTATTGTTTTTACCAATAATTTTTATGGCTTTTCGAAATGTAATGACTAGAAGAGCTACTGATAATAATGATCCACATAAAAGAGCTGCATAGCCTAATACCATCATACTTACGTGCATCATTAACCACTGGGATTGGAGAGCAGGCGCTAATATTGCGGATTGATGCATTTTGGTTAAAAGACCCGAAGTGGCAAAGCCTTGGGTAAAAATAACACTTGGTGCGGTTATTGCGCTTAAATCATTTTTACGCTTTTTAAAATAGTAAACCATATGAATAAGGGAGAAACCCCATGAAAGAAAGATTAATGATTCATATAAATCACTTAATGGGAAATGTCCTGAATAAATCCAACGAGTGACTAATAATCCTGTTATACAGAAAAAGGTAACTATCATGCCCTTTTCTGATGAATCATATAGTCCTACGACTTCATCGACTAATAAGAATAAGGTTAAAAAATGAATTGTAATTACAATTGAAACGACCGAAAAGGATATATGAGTTAATATATGCTCTAAAGTTGAAAAAATCATAAGAATTCTGAAAAAAGCGAGGGTTTCTAGATTTTATGGAATGGAAATCAGGAATTAAATTCATTATAGGACTTATTCTATCTCTTTTAGAAGATACTATGCCGCTACTCGGACTCGAACCGAGATGCTCTAGCACTGCTTCCTAAGAGCAGCGTGTCTACCGATTTCACCATAGCGGCTTGCTCGAAATCATAATAAGCCATTTTTTATTCAATCGTCGAGATTGAAGGTGAAGGGGTCAATTCAATGTAAAATGTAAAAGAAGCATTTAATTTAAATTGATGAATAAAAACTCGTTTAAATAGCAATTTGAAGGTTCAAAAAGAATCTTTATTATTTATCGTTTTATTTAATTATCCTTTTTTTTATTTAATATTTAATTTAATATTTAATTATTTCAACAGAGATTTTATAGTTTGTGTTTTCCTAAAAGAGAACTCCTCTATTGTAACTAAACTAACTAGTTGTAACTTCAATTCATAGATAGAATTCAACAAAAAAATGTTCTTTATCATTTTAATTTTTTAATGATTCATCTCTCATTCTTTTATATGATTTTTATGAATCTATAAAAAAAAAAATGCTTATCAATTGAATGAATAAATGAATGAAAAAATATTATTTTTAGAGATCACAATTTCAGCACCACATCCAATGATTTCAAAAGATTTATGTAATTTGCATAGCTTTGTATTAATCGTTAGGATTTTGCGTTTTAAGGATTTATCAAACCAACTAGATATTGGGTTGTACACGTTACGTTATATAAAAAGCGTTTCGATTCCTGTCATAATTGTACCATACTTCAAAAAAGTATTTCGAATTTCGAATTCTAAAAATATGTCTTGATTCATCTTCTTATACAAACATAGAATTTTTTTAGATCATTTTAAATTGATACATTATTTGTATATCCACTAAATTATAAAGGGAGTTTTCTCAATTGGGTTGAAAGCAAGGGAAGGATATATAGTAATTCAGAGAAATAATGATTCATAAAGTTACAAAATTGAAACTTAATGGATTAGTTTCAACAACCCAGTTAAAGCTCTTATATATATGTGCTCCGATATAGCTATAGTATAAATATACAAATTTTTATTATTTAATTATTTAATTATTTATTATTATAAATTGAAATTGAATATTATAAAAATAACAAATTATTATAACACTAAGATACCAAATGGGGCGATGGGGAAAATGAGAATCCCCATCCCGGAAATGAAAAAAAAAAAAGATATTCAAAAAAGAAAACCTTTGTATCTTATTCGAGTTAAACCAATTCAGATTAAAAAAAAATTATTTGTCGTACAAAAAAACTTTTTGAATTACCCGTAAAAATAGATCTCGATAATGAAAAAGCTTTCAACGCCGCCCAATATCCTTTCTTTTTCCAAACATTTTTTCGAATACGCTTTTTTGATGTAGAAGTACGTTTTTTTGGAACTGCCATTCAAAAAAAAGGTTATTTAGTGCTATAGTTGGATGTCAAAGACATCTATTTTTAAAACAAAATGATCGGTGTCTTTATGTCATTATTTATCTATTCCTATAGATTTTCTAGATTAATAGATTTTCTAGATTATAATTATCTATATACTACTATATAAATTTCATAAGAACTAAATAGAGATGGGAAAATAACATAAAATGCTTCTATTCTAGAAAAAAAAAAAAAAAAAAATATGATATAACCTTTTTTTATTTATATTCCATACACTATCCAGAAAAAAAGAAGAATTTGTATTTAATTTATTGGTACCTTTCTTTTTTATATCTCCATTCAAATCTATAGGATAGATTAGGATCTATTATGATATATAAATTGAATTGATGAAATCAAAAAAACGTAAAAAAGAGTCTTTCCTTCTCTATCTCTGCCTATTTTTTTTGTCGTCCTACATTTATAATTTATACATCTCCATTTATACACGAAAAATACATCAAAACAAAAAAATGTAAAAAAACCATTTTATTTACCTAATAAAAAACAAACTTGAATTTTTTTCTATTAATTGGTAATTGGTCAAGCTCGAAGAGAGAGTATGCCCAATTTTCATTTTCAATCAAATTCGAATGAGACTCGTAATTAATCTGTTAAAGGATACATAATTTTGAAAAAAAAAAAGAATATTTTTTTTTTCCATTAGTAACTCGGTGATATCATTTGATTACTTCTAACTTCGAAATTTGAATATTTTTGAAATATTTGAGAAAGATTAAAAGATTAATAATAGAAAATTCCAGTTAACTTTGTAATATCTTGATTGTATTATTGCTCCCTTTCCATCAAAAGAGATAAGAGCCGGTGAATCAGAAACGATTAATTAAGAAAGAATAAGAAAAAAGTTTTTATGGAGCATACATATCAATATTCATGGATCATACCTTTTGTGCCACTTCCAATTCCTATTTTAATAGGAATGGGACTCCTACTTTTTCCGACGGCAACAAAAAATCTTCGTCGTATGTGGGCTTTTCCCAATATTTTATTGTTAAGTATAGTTATGATTTTTTCGGTCGATCTGTCTATTCAGCAAATAAATAGAAGTTCTATCTATCAATATGGATGGTCTTGGACCATCAATAATGATTTTTCTTTCGAGTTTGGCTACTTTATTGATTCACTTACCTCTATTATGTCAATATTAATCACTACTGTTGGAATTTTTGTTCTTATTTATAGTGACAATTATATGTCTCATGATCAAGGATATTTGAGATTTTTTGCTTATATGAGTTTATTCAATACTTCAATGTTGGGATTAGTTACTAGTTCTAATTTGATACAAATTTATATTTTTTGGGAATTGGTTGGAATGTGTTCTTATCTATTAATAGGGTTTTGGTTCACACGACCTGTTGCGGCAAACGCTTGTCAAAAAGCGTTTGTAACTAATCGGATAGGCGATTTTGGTTTATTATTAGGAATC
>NW_028323042.1:147455-152455 GCF_047325235.1 Durio zibethinus | reverse complement strand
TTCTTCCCCTTGTGAGTAAGATACTAATCGTAAGGAAAATGGAATTTCCACAATGACTGCAAATCCCACCGATATCATTTGAGAATATAAATTATTGTTGTGCCCAAAAAATGGATTTTGGTTGGAATCATTAGCAGAAATAATCAAATGATTCTGTTGATCCATTCGAATAATTAAACGTTTCACAATTAGTGAACTGAATTTATTACCATAACCCTGATTTTCCAAAAAAATCATCGATTTATTTAAACCATGATCATGAGCAAGTGCATAAATATACTCCCGAAAAATAAGTGGGTATAGGAAATCATGTCGGCGAGATCTATTTAGTTCTAAATATACTTGAAATTCCTCCATTTCAAATTCGATTTGAACCAAAGTATAGGGGATCTATTCGGTTATCAAATGATACATAGTGCGATACAGTCAAAACAAGGTATTATAGTAAGAAAATAATAGATACCTCGGAGACAGGTAGATTCATCAACGGATTCTCTATCCTATCTTTTGCCATCTAATTGATTTATGTTCGTTATAGGATAAGAAGATGGCTAGAAATCCTTTATTTTTTCAACCCAATCGCTCTTTTGATTTTGGAAAAAAAAAAAAAAATATCTTTTCTTTATCAATATACTGCTTCTTATACACATTCATGTCTAACCCATAAAGGGAATAACTAATAATTAGGACTCATAAAAAAATCGATAATTTACTCATGAGAAAAACCTTTACCGCATTAGGCACTAATTTATTTTTAACGTTTAATTAGATCGGGTAATCATTCAAATTGCGAACAGAAGCTCGTTACTTTTTGTTTCCCTATAATTGGGGCCGTAGAGCTCTATCCATTTATTCACTCGACCCAACTTTGAATTCAATTAATTTTTTTTGTTCCGCACCAAAAATTCAAAGACGATTTTTTTTTTTGGACTGATCCGGAAAAAAAATGGATTCTTAGAATTCTCCATTGATACGACATGCTCTTTTTTCCATCCACTCCTTTCAGGATCAGTCGTGGTCTTACAAACTGTACCGATGGTATGAACGAATCCCTTTCTTCATACAAATGTGTAAAAGATGCTAGTCGCACTTAAAAGCCGAGTACTCTACCGTTGAGTTAGCAACCCGAAAAAAATCGGAATAAAAAAAAAATGGAATTGCACGAGGCAATCAAAACATGAAATTAGCAAAAATTTGAATAAAATAAAAATACACGAAATTCTAAGATAAAAACATAGAAATAGAATAAGTGAAAATTTGTGGACCGCCTCCTGTCTTATTCATTCCATTGTTATCCATTTTTTTTTTTTTTTTTCAATACAATATACAATTACAATAAAAAAAACTTCTTGTATCACAACAAATTCAAAGAAAGAACCCATTATTTGAATGAAGTGAAGTGCCAAACTTGTGGGCGGGGATAAATAGATCTATTTATCTACGATCGAATTATATTTGTTCGATACACTGTTGTCAATATGATTGTAAATTTTGAATATAAATGTTGAGAAAAGAATAAAGAATATAAAAAAGACTATAAAAAAATACAATGAAAAAAAGAATTAAGTCAATTTTTTTTTTTTTTTTTATTATATTGTATTTTTTATTATTAATTATTAATAATATTTATTATTATAATATTTATTATTTTTATTATTAATAATATTTATTATTATAATATTTATTATTTTTATTATTAATAATATTTATTATTATAATATTTATTATTTTTATTATTATAATATTTATTATTATAATATTTATTATTATAATATTTATTATTAATTATTTATTATTAATTATTATTATTTATTATTAATTATTATTAATATTTTCTATTTTTATATGTTATTTTTTCTTGTTATTTTCTCTGTTTTTTTATCTTATTTTATGTTATTTTTTTTTTTTTATCTTATTTTATGTTATTTTTTTAAATGCAATTACTTCATTTATTCAATTGATCTTTTTTCTCTATATTTTATATCAATAAAATTAGCTCAATAAAATCTGTTATAGAACACGGTATTCTATAGTAGCAAAGCAATAAGAAATACGAATAATAAATAAAAAAGTATGAATAAAACAAAAGAGGGGGGAGGAAATTATAAAGAAAAATTTATACAAAGCTAGATATGAGTCATCCACCCCCTCTTTTTTGTATTTCATTAATTGAATTTTGTTTGATTAAGACTAAGTTCCGTAAAAACCCCGGCCTTCTTTAAAATATCATGGACAGTTCCTGTGGGTTGAGCTCCTTTTTCAAGGAAATAGAGAATAGCGGGAACATTCAAATGGGTTTGATTATTTATCGGATCATAAAAACCAACTTTTCGAAGATCTCTTCCCTCTCTTCGGGATCGAACATCAATTGCAACGATTCGATAAACGGCTCATTGGGATAGATGTAGTTAAATAATACCCCCCCCCTAGAAACGTATAAGAAGTTTTCTCCTCGTACGGCTCGAGAAAAAAAAAAAAAAATGATTAAAAGTTATGTCTATTAAAAGTTATGTCTATGTATGGAATTATAATGTATGTAATTAGAATGTCAAAAAGATCCATAAACCCGGCAAATCAATTAGACATTTAAACCCGTCTTTTTTTTTTCAAAAAAAAAGAAGAAAAAAGCATTCGTACTCTCATAACTCAAGTCAAATAACTCTCAAAATGCTCAAAAAAAAATCCTTAGGCATTCTTTTATTGAGTGGTCTCTAACCCCTTTTTTTGTTTGTCTCGTTTAGAATCGATTTCGATTCTTCATTTTGATCTAGTTGTTGAGACAATTGAAAAGGGTATTTCCTTGTTCTAGGATCCTTTATCTTTGTCTTGAATCATTGGGTTTAGACATTACTTCGGCGATATTTAATCATTTCAAAAATGGCAGCAACATGCCCCTTTTTCTCTCTTTTTTTCTTTCTATCAAAGAATCATATGAACGATTAATTCCCGCATTATACACTTTTGATCGAAAGAGTTTTACCAATTCCAACAATTTTTCTTTTTGATTTGAAAATAGTTTGAATCGGAGCTTTTCGATTTCTATATCAAAAATAGACTTACGAAGTTGTTCCAACTTATTTATTTCCATTAATTAACCCTAGATCCTTGCCCCTGAAAAATGGATGTTTCTCTTCGAGCTCCATCCTGTACTATTTACATTACAACCCAACAAAAAGACGGATTATAATAGAACAGAACAAAGGATGTCGAGCCAAAAGCACCTTCATTTCTACATAATGGAAGGTGGTGGGTTTTGACATCCACAGCCGATCATGTCCTTCAAGTCGCACGTTGCTTTCTACCACATCGTTTCAAACGAAGTTTTACCATAACATTCCTCTAGTTTGGAACATTGATTCAATTATGGAATCATGAATAGTCATTGGTTCAGTCGATACATAGTAATCTATCTATACTTTTTCCTTCTATATGAAATCAATTTCCTTCTATATGAATCTATATGAAATAAATAGATAATTTAGGAAGAAAAAGCCTCAATAAGAATTCAAATTAACCCATATTGTATGAATACAATATATTTTTATTTTTTTATACTTTTATTAATATTAAGCTTTTCTATTCTAATTAATAAGAAATTAATAATATAATTAATAATAATAATATTACGAATATTATAAATAACACAAATAAACTAATCTTTTTGAATCTGCCTTGCATCTTCAAATAACTCGATAGATCAAATAACTCGATAGAATAGATTCGCCAATCTCACAGTTCTTCGAGTGCCAATCTTAAGAAATCATTAAAAATCAAAAGCAAGAATCACATTTTCTCCAATATTTGACTCTTAGAAAGAAGGTTGTTAAAAAAAAAAGAGCAATTTAGATTCGGATATCGTTATTCTGATATATAAAAAGAGTAGGCTCTGGGACGAAAGGATTCGAACCTTCGAATAGCGGGACCAAAACCCGTTGCCTTACCACTCGGCCACGCCCCATTTAGATTTCTATTTGAAACTACTAAACACTAATATGGGTATTCCCTGTTCGTCAATTCCAGTTCCAAATAACTATGGAATAGATTAGATTCTTGCTAGGATTTTGGCACGTATGGATAGAGAATTAAACCGAATTTATTGATCATTACATATAATTCAATTAAGATATTGTATGAAAGTATGATTTCTTCTATTCTCTTGTAAGAATTGAAGGCTTTTTGATTGGGTGAGTTCAAAGAAGTATTGTTTAGTCTGCCTTATTTTCCTTTCTTCATTTTTTTCCTTATATCAAAAAACATATTAATAACTCAATCAAAATTATCTCCAAGAACAAAATTTTGTTATGCTTAATCTTAATATCTTTAATTTGATCTGTATCTGTTTGAATTCTGCCCTTTTTTCGAGTAGTTTTTTATTCGCCAAATTGCCCGAGGCCTATGCTTTTTTGAATCCAATCGTAGATTTTATGCCAGTAATACCTGTTCTCTTTTTTCTCTTAGCCTTTGTTTGGCAAGCTGCTGTAAGTTTTCGATGAGATCCTTAATACTGTCCTAGAAAAATTCATGATTTATTCAAGAAAAAAAAATTGTAACAATTGAAAAGATTAGATAAGTCTTACACTATGAACACTATGAACGAACCGAACCCTCAATTCAAAGATTGAAATTCTTGGATAGCCATGATAAAGCTGGATCATCCCATTTCCTCATTCTGACCCTTTTTCGCCGAAGAACCCTATTTGGATTAAAGTCCGCCACAATATATAATTGTTGGTATAAAAGAATTTTTTTTTGTAATGAAAAACTCAACTCTTATTATAAATGAATTTCTGAAAATTCTTTTCGATTTCTAGAAATTCTAGAAATCACTTTATTTCTTGGTGTCAAAATAGGCTATGTAGTATAAAAACGAGGAATCTATTTTCGTATAAAAATAGAAAAATAAAAATTGCGTATAATTGCGTATATATATAAATAGAAAAATAAAAATTGCGTATAATTGCGTATATAAATAGAAAAATAAAAACGAAGAATCCATTCTC
>NW_028323042.1:139955-142455 GCF_047325235.1 Durio zibethinus | reverse complement strand
TTCAAAGAATTCTTCTCACTTTATACATAGGTCATCGATTCAGCATTGGAAAAAGGGGCTCGAATCGTTTTATCGACATGAGTGTTTTATATCGAAAAAACATTTTCCACTATTTGAAAATATTTCTGTATTTATTAACATAGTAGTAGAAAGAGTACCCTGCTGCATCTGAACTTCAAACAGTTTGGCCTTAACCATGTTAATGGTCCCGGATTATTGGTTAATAGAGAATCAAAGTCGATGTACCAATGAATGACGAAATGCTATGGTTCTTAAATATGATTTTGAAATTTATTCAGAAGTAATTCGCGGGATCATGCACTCTTTTCTTTCCTAGTTATAATGAAAAAAAGTGCAACTGGGTGAATCCAGCCTATTCTTGAAATAAACAACTCGCACACACTCCCTTTCCAAAAAAGATCAATACACCAAGGACTACACTTAGATTTATTGGATTTGTTGCTAAAATATCGGTATTAAATCCGAAACTCCCGGCGGATGGCCAGTGACCCAAGGAAAGGAAAGAATCGGTTACATTTTTCATATGATCTCCTATTTTATTTTAGATAGACTAAAAAAAAAAAAAAAGAACTCGGTTCTTTTTTTTGTATTATATCACTTTGACTCCTTTTCTATTTATTCTATTCTATCATATTTAGATTATTCTAATTATTCTAATTCTATGTATTTCTTTTTTTTTTTTAATAAATTATTAATTTATTATTAATATTAATTAATTTATTATTATTAAATTATTCATTATTATAAATTTTTATTTACCTACGTCTAAACGGAGTCAAAAATAGATTCTATTTAGCTAGAAATGTATTTTTTTTTTTCAGTTGAAAATTCCCAATAATAATGATACTTATTAGAATTAGGGGGGGGCGGGTTTCATGTCAATGGCAAAATACCTCATTTGTTGCAACACTCCTTTAAACAATAAAAAAGGTTTCTCTTGAACTAAGAAGGGGAAGGAAGAAAGCGAGTCAGTGTGATAATTCCTCATCCTCAAATTAATCCTTCCCATGGATTATTGTCCCAACAAATAAGTAATTGTAGGGGTGAAATCTTGATATAATTCGAAAAAGCGAGGAGTAAGTCCCAAGCCATAAAATAAGAAAAAAAAAATACACAATTCTCATGTTTATAGGATTAAACAAAGGGATTCGCAAATAAAAGTGCCAATGCTACAACCAGCCCATAAATTGTTAAAGCTTCCATAAAAGCCAAACTAAGCAATAAAGTACCTCGTATTTTTCCCTCTGCCTCGGGTTGTCTCGCGATACCTTCTACAGCTTGGCCCGCAGCAGTACCTTGACCAACTCCAGGTCCAATAGAAGCAAGCCCGACAGCCAACCCAGCAGCAATAACGGAAGCGGCAGAAACCAGTGGATTCATGATAAGTTCCTCGCACCAAAATAAAGAAATGGTTAATGATACAATCATCCAATGAATTTTTACTTAATTATATTATTCCATCACTAAGATTCAACCTGCCCAAGTAACTAAGAACTCCGAATGGAAGTGAGAATATTATTGAACCGTCAGAACTATTTCGATATCTTTTTTTTAGTTCCTATCCACTGGATTTTTTTGAATCCGCGCATACTTTGTTCTTCCATTTCTTTTTTTCTAACCCATTCTTTGCTTTGAATTCTTCGTTTTGTCTTTATTTTATCTCTTTATTCATTCAATTCAGAGTCAAAGACGAAACAGAAGAACTTCTATTCTTCTATTGGAATCCCTATCTAAATCCACAGTAGTAGGGTGGATTAGATATATTTTGAGTTCATATATAACTAGTCAATATCTAATATCCCATATACATGTGTTTCTTACATAACGTAAACCAACTATTCATATCTTAGATTCAATCGGATTCTAGAATTATTCCTCAAAGGATGGACAAGAGTTGGCTTATAGCCATTAGATTCCATATACCTAATTCTACCCCCCCTTTTTTTTCTAATCATTTTTTATATCGTTTTTTGTCAATTCGTCCCTTCCTTTTATTTATCATTATCTCACACGGATACAATCTAAATAAATAGACGAATTCATTAGACCAAATCATTGCATAAAAATAAAAAATCAATATCAATATTTGATTGAGCTAAGTTCATGCAATTTATTTTATTATTTATTAAAATTTTCTTTTGGTCAATCGTTGCATTGAATGAAATCGACTGAAATGGGAATCATTCTATAGAAAGAACAGCTTTTTTTAAATCATAGACCCTAAATTGATACCATAAGAATTCCTATTCAAATTAGGACTCATAATATTGAAATTGAATAAACCAAAACAATATCAATATAAAGATAATATTCATTGAAGGGAAATAGGATATAAATATAAATAAAAAAAAAATGGACCAAACCAAAATTTTAGGAAAAAGTTAGATTAGATCTCTTTCCTTTTTTTTTTATTACAATTCTCTAATATCATAATCTTTTTTGTTATTACTCTAGACCGTCGTATTTGTATATTTATGGT
>NW_028323042.1:122455-132455 GCF_047325235.1 Durio zibethinus | reverse complement strand
TAATTCCCCTGGCGTAGATCTACTTGTTGTTAATAAATCGGTAAGAGTATTATTTCGATAGATAACTCTTCTATAGAGTTCATTAATATCCGAACTCATTAGTTTACCCCCATCTATCTGAATGATCGGTCTCAACTCGGGAGGAAGAACCGGTAATAGACATAAAACCATCCATTCTGGTTCTATATTTGTTCGAATAAAATGCTTAGCCAATTCCATGCGTCTAACCAAAAAATCCTTTCTTCTTCCAATTTTTCGATCTTCCCATTCATTACCCGCGAGGCCTTCTTCTCCTAATTCTTTCCATTCGACCAACGAATAATCGATAAGAATTCGCAAATCTAGATCGGTTAATTGTTCTCGAATAGCACCTGCTCCAGTAGAAATTTCTCGATTTCGAAATGTATCGAAACCTTGGGTAGTAAAAAAAAGTGGGATACTGTATTTCCAGGATTGAATTTCATATTCGAATGAACCTCGTAATCGTAAGAAAGTAGGTTTTTTAGCGATGGGCCTAGCAAAAGCAAAATTAGGATAGGGCCCTACAGGATCTCTCCCCCCCCCCCTCAAAATCGGACATGAGAGTTTCCTCTCATCCGGCTCAAGTAGTTACACCAAATAAAGATAAAGAAAGGAGTTCTCGCTTTCAAATTCTAGAACCCCCCCCAAAAAAAGGTCTACTCTTTACTCAAGTTCCAAAGAAACATTTCATTGATTCATTCTTCTTTTATTGATTTATATTTTCTTAATTCTTTATTCAATTCGAAATTAGGACATAAATGAAATGTGAAATTCTTGAGTAGTCTACTTCCCCTCGAATGATGAATCCTCTTAAATTAAAGGAGTGTCATAAGGGATTTACTTGTCTATGTACCCTTCCATTCGATCTCTTAGGTCCTGCCTTACCTTACCTCGACGGTTATACCACGATGCCCTTAACTTAAAGCCTAAGCCTATATGCGATGTATAGACTCCTGCAACCATGACATATTTGTTTACTTGAACATAATTTCATTTCTTTCTAAAAGAACTAAAAGAAATGAGAATGGTTAATTCCACAAAAGAAAGAAGTCTTTTTTTTTCACGAGGTACAACTCAAAATTCCTATTTATTTATTTTTACTGACTCGACCATAGACCAATTCCCTTTTTATTTGGGAGTATTGAATACACCCATAATTCTGAGCTTCATGTTACTCCTCCCAAGAGACATGTCATGTCAGATCCAGGGCATCCCAATTCGATTGAATGGGATGACAGTTTCTCATTGCTAATCGGTAAAATCATAATTTCGATCAAATCACACATCGCAGTATACTAGACCCTCTAATTCTTTAAGAGGTTTATCTAAAAGATTGGCGATATAACTAGGACGACGTTTCAAATACCATACATGAGTTACTGGACATGCCAGTTTTATGTATCCCATTTGATATCTTCGTATCCGATAATCAACAAATTCAACTCCGCATTGTTCACAAAATTTAGGGCCCTGCTTTTCATTTCCAATTACTCGATAATTTCCACAAGCGCAAATTCCACTTTTTATAGGTCCAAAAATTCTTTCACAAAATAATCCATCCTTTTCCGGTTTATTGGTTTTGTAATGAAAAGTATAGGGTTTTGTCACCTCTCCAACGGTTTCTCCATTAGGTAGGATTTTATTGGCCCAAGCACTTATTTGTTGGGGAGAAACTGAGCCAATTCGGAGTTGTTGATGTTTATATCGGTCGATCATAGAAGACAAATTCTGATTCATTCCGATTAAGCTTCCTTCCTATTAATCTGGAAGTTCTTCTCAGATACAAGGAAATGATTCAGTTCCAGAGCCAAAGATCGTAATTCTCGGACGAGCAATCGAAAAGATTCTGGAGCATTTTCAGGTTTAGGTATTGTTCCTCCAATGATCATAGTACCAAGTACTTCTTGGCGAGCTCTAATATGATCAGATTTATAAGTAAGCATTTCTTGTAAAATATGAGCAACACCAAATCCCTCTAGAGCCCAAACCTCCATTTCTCCTACCCGTTGTCCTCCTTGCTTGGACCTTCCTCTAAGTGGTTGTTGTGTAACAAGTGTATAATGTCCACTGGAACGCCCATGTATTTTATCATCAACTTGATGAATTAATTTCAAGATATAAGGTTTTCCTATTATAACAGGTTGTTCAAAAGGGTCCCCCGTTCTTCCATCAAATAGTCTGCTTTTTCCTGGATACTCGGGTTCAAATACCCATGGATTCGCTGTTTGCTTACCGGCTTCATATAATTCGGAAAACACTAGTTTTCTCGAAGCCTCTTGTTCATATCTCTCATCAAACGGTGCTATTCGATAATGTCTATCTAGTAGACTCCCTGCTAACCCAAGCGAGCATTCAAATATCTGTCCCACATTCATTCGTGAAGGGACTCCTAATGGGTTGAAGACCATATCAACAGGTCTTCCGTCTTGCAAATAAGGCATATCCTGTCTAGGTAAAATTTTGGAAATGATACCCTTATTTCCATGTCTTCCGGCTACTTTATCGCCTACTTTCATTTCGCGTTTCTGTGAAATATATACACGAATCGTTTCCGGATTATAACTAGAACCCCCTTTTTTCTGGATCCATCTCACATCGATGACTCGACCCCTCCCACCTATAGGTAATTTTAGACAAGTTTCCTTTGAAGTGGATACCTGAATCCCAAGTATGGCCCGTAATAATCTATCTTCTGGAGCATATGATGATTCTTTCGCCACCTGAGGCGTTAATTTACCTACTAAAATATCGCCCGTCTCCACCCAAGATCCCAGCATCACAATTCCATTTTTGTCTAAATTGCGGAGTAAATGGGCTTCTAGGTGCGATATTTCGTTAGTGATTCTTTCAGGACCTTGGCTTGTCACATGAGTCTGAATTTCATATTTTCGTATGTGAAAAGAAGTATAAATATCTTCATATACTAGACGCTCGCTAATGAGTACCGCATCCTCAAAATTGTAACCTTCCCATGGCATATAAGCTACTAATACGTTTTTGCCCAAAGCGAGTTCGCCACCAACCGTAGCGGCACCATCCGCTAAAATCTGTCCCTTTTTAATGCATTTACCCCGCTGAACCCGGGGAGTTTGATGCATACAAGTATTTTTGTTGGAACGTTGATACATAACTAATGGAATGCTTAGAGTATCCCCATTACCCGATAAAATAATCTTGTCAGTATCGGTAGAAATGATCTTTCCCTCTTGATCGGCTATAGCGGGAACCCCTGAATCTAGAGCCAATTGGCGTTCCAACCCAGTTCCAACAATGCACTTCTCGGAACGCGAAAGCGGAACTGCTTGGCGTTGCATATTAGAACTCATTAAAGCCCGATTCGCGTCATTATGCTCGATAAAAGGAATGAGGGAAGCTCCCATAGAAAAATATTGAAAAGGAAAAATACTTCGAAGATGAACTTGTTCCCATGCAATAGTCAGGAATTCTTGGCGGTATCGAGCCGGAACAACCTGTTCTTCCTGAATACCCTGATTCAAGGCCAAAGAATTTCCTGCCGCTACCATATAATATTCATCTCGACTTGGGGATAAATAAAGCATCTGTGCTTTTTTTGATCTCTCAAATATTTTATAAAATGGACTTTCTAGAGACCCCCAACGACCAATCCTGGCATGAATTGCTAAGGATCCAATAAGTCCAACATTGATTCCTTCAGACGTGTCAATTGGGCAAATGCGTCCATAGTAACTAGGATGGATATCTCGTATCCGAAAATTAGCAGTTCGCCCGGTCAATCCTCCGGGGCCCAAATAACTCAATTTTCTCCCATGAACTATTTGTGTCAATGGATTTGTTCGATCCAAAACTTGAGACAATGGGTGTAATCCGAAAAAGGATTCATAAGTGGTTGTTAATGGAGTCGAAGTTACCAAATTCTGAGGAGTCGGTATCAATTTATGCCTAATTGCTCCGCATATAGTTCCTCTAACTACATTTTCTAAACGAACCAGAGCCAATCCGAATTGATCTTGTAAGAGATCCGCTACAGAACGAATACGCTTATTTTTCAAATGATTCATATCGTCAAGTGTACCCATTCCAAATTTCATTCCAATCAAATGATCCGCAGCTGCCAATATATCTCGCGGTAACAAAAATGTATTGTTCTGAGGTATATTAAGATTCAGTCTCTGGTTCATATTTCGTCGACCAATCCTTCCTAATTCACATCTTTGCTGAAAGAATTTCTTTTGTAATTCCTTACACAAGGATTCAGAAAATACCGGATCCCCGCCTACACAAGAAAATTGTTGATAAAACTCCAAAATGGCATTTTCTTTTGACCCAATTTTTTTTTTTTCCTTATCGGTCAGGAAAGACAAGAAAATTTCAGGGTAGCAAACATTCTCTAGAATTTCTCTTAGATTCGAACCCATAGCTGATGATAGAACTAGAATAGATATTTTCTGTTTCCTACTTACACGAGCCCATATCCTTGCTTTTCTATCAATCTCTAATTCGAACCTCCCCCCCCAATCTGATATTATGGTACCAGTATAGACCGAAATTCCGTTAGGATCCAATTCTGATCGATAATAGATACCGGGGCTTTGCAATATTTGATTGATCACAATTCTGTATATTCCATTTACTATAGAAGTTCCGAGGGAGTTCATTAAAGGAATGTTTCCAATAAAAATTGTTTGTTCTTGCATATCCTTACTGGTTTTCAAAATTAATCCTGCGGATACATATAATTTAGAAGAATATGTGAGTGATTCATATACAGCATCCCTTTCTTTTATCAACGGTTCCACCAATTGATATGTTTCCACAAATAATTGAAATTCAATTTCTTGATCTGTATCTTCAATTTTTGGAAACTTATCAAGTTCTTCTGTTAAGCCCCGATCCATGAACCCACAAAATCCTTCAAATTGTATCTGATTCAACCCAGGTATTGTATACATTTCCCCATTTTCATTCCCGAGCATTTTGAATTTCCCATTTATCAAAAAAATCCCATTCTTTTCTCATTCTTCATCGAATCATATGAATCGATCTAATAATGATGGAATTGAATTTCTATTCTGTTTACTGAATCACATGAAATTTTATCTAACTCCATATACCATATAATATATATGGAATGTATGAAATGCGTATGAACGGAAGAAGAAAAATTATACTCAAATTTTAATTTATATTTATAACAAACAGCTACATAAAAGAATTGATAAATGCCATTTAGCCTTATGGAGTTTTGTATAGAATATCAAAAAAAAAAATAATAATTCAATTTCTACCATTATTATGATATTCCATATTCCAATCCGATTGAATACCAGAAAAATGAAATGAATTCCTGATTTGATCTGTTCGTTGAGATAAAGACAAAATAATCATAAAATATATATCGGGAGAGAGTTGATTTTTCTAGCACTTAATTTTTTCATAGATTCCATTGTTCTGTTCAAAAAATGATTCGCAGAGAAGAGAGATGTTTTTACCCATTTTTTAGTTTTTTATTTTTTAGTAGAATATTTAGAATATGATTGAAGTGCGTACGAAAAGAGGGCTTGTATTTATTAAACATATGCAGATATAGCATTTCTATTTATATATGTCTTTCCTCTTTTCTTTTTATTCCATTATAGCTCTCTAGTGGAGACAACACATGGCGTGCTCTATCAAAAATTCTATTTTTTCTTTAATTTTAATCTATTCAATGAAAAATTGAAACACGATAATTTCTTGCTGATTCCCTATGGACATCATATCTAGATAGATAAAATACCTCATTAGATAACTAGAGCTGTGTAACAACTTATGTTCGGGGGTTTACATAGACTCATAATTGCTGTTATATTATTATAATATAATTTATAATTATATAATTTATAATTGAAATTAAGAAAGTTTTTTTATTGAATTGAAAAATTGAAAAAAAAAATCAATACTAATTAGTTATGTATCCATTTTTATTTTCTTATACCATTAGAGAAAGACAAGTGAAGAAGAATCGTCCATAAATTTGCCGTCAATAGTTAATAGTTAATGGTTCCAATTTTTTTGTCCTGCATTTTTACTTTTGTAACTGAGAATCCACATTTTCTTTTTCAATAGAAAAGAAAAAAGAAAGGGAAAGTTTTTGTTTTTAGATATTGTGTGTCTTGAGATACTATAACCAATTGAAGGTATGGATCCAATCTAAAAATAAAAAGGGGATACTCTCATTTTTTTGTTTGTAGCCTTTTGGCGACATGGCCGAGCGGTAAGGCGGGGGACTGCAAATCCCTTATTCCCCAGTTCAAATCCGGGTGTCGCCTGATCAACAAAAAACGCGAAATCCTATATTCTGTTTTGCTGATATAACTCGACCAATTTTCTCCGGCAAAAACAAGTGTAAGAAAAGGACTCTTGATACTTTCTTGATTATAAACTTGATTATAAACTTCCGGAGGTTTTGTTTTCTAAAGTGTTGTAAATCCTTACGTCTAGGATTCAAGGAAAAACTAGAGTAGTGGAAGGGAATGAGTAAATCTTGATATGGTAGCCCCTCCCCTACTAATAGAGGGGCTACTATCGGAGTCTTGAATTAGATTGGATAACGGGAGTGTTTAATTAACTAATGAATGGTTGTAGAAGGGTTGGAAGATACTTTGTATACAGACTGATGAAAGTCTCTGAGTGTTCAGGCATCCAATCAATATTAGATTGGATGGATAATTGGCTTTTACTTAATAAGGGACACCAAAAGAAAGAAGAAGTCTTATTATTGCTACATGTGAGTAACATTCTTTTGATACTTCCAAAAGTGTTACTGCGTATTTTGCTTGTGCTTAATGGTTCTCGATTTTACTAGAAATCATATAAGAACTTGTTATAAGCGGATTTATTGAAGTGTTTCATCAACGGTGGTGTGTCAGAATTCCCTTTTCCTTTTGACTCTGCACCGGTAATTCCACTATTATTAGTGAACAATAATGGAAAAATTCCTTCCTATTTGTTTCATATTCATAGAAATTAGGGGACATAATACACATGGATATAGTAAGTCTTGCTTGGGCTGCTTTAATGGTAGTCTTTACATTTTCCCTTTCACTCGTAGTATGGGGAAGAAGTGGACTCTAGGGGTACTTCTAATTGGGTTGAGGAATCAAACCGTATCAATTGTTTTCTAGATCGTTTTGCAAAGCCTTTTTAACTATTTTATTAGTCTTCATTTCGAAATTCTTGGATTCTAGTGGAGTAATGTATTCTATGAATAATACCCTTTCAATCAAAATCAAACAAACATTTCAATAATTCCCATGTTCGTATTTCGAAAGTAAAAGGGATACGGATGATAGGCAATTTATTAAAAAAAAAAAAGAATTCTTCCTAAATTTTCTATTTTGATGAACCAGCTCTTACCAGAGTTATATATGGACAATGAGGGACAAGGAACCCCCCCCCCTTTTTTTTTTCTGTATTTGTTTGTTTTTATTTCCTTCCCTCTTTACTGTTACTGTTCAAAGAGAAAAAAAGTAGTTCTTTTATTTAATAAGATCTTGCCTTAGTGTAGTCACATATTGCACACTTACCCCCTGTTTTATTTATTATTTTAGGAATTTTATTTATGCCATGCTTTATTGACTCATTTCATATCATGGATCAAAGAAAAGAAGTTAAATTAAAAATCGGTTCCATGAAATGAAAGAATTAGAAAATCGTAAGACTTGCCTTTCAATTATTTCAGATTGATTGAAATCAACACAAATAAAATAGATCAAGCGAAGAAATAAAATTGAGATACTATGTACATTACATATATTTCATTACATATATTTAATTGATATCGACATGTATGAAGATACATATTGTAGATTCATCTATATTAAGCTTGTATCTTTATACATTACAATAATAGATATGGATAGTATGGTAGAAAGATTCATATTTTTTTTCTACCATACTATCGAGTTTGATAGGATACTGCTGATTCTAGTCCATTCATTTTATTTAATTTATTTAAGACGTGAAATTGGAATCCTTTTTTTCTTAAATCCTTGATAAAAAGTCAAGTTTCATTCAAATTAATCACTTTGACTGACAGTTTTTACGTATATTATAAGTAAAAAGGCGGTAGGAACTAGAATGAACAGCGCTGTAGCAATAAATGCGAGAATATTTACTTCCATAATTTCATTGTTTTTTTTACTTCGCAATAACTCGGGATTTAATCCCATAGAGATGATAAATTTGTCGCTTGTAAATTCAATGCGATGACTTACATTTCAATGACATCGAATCGGATCAATATCATGAATAACAATATCTAAGCTATCAAATCGATTCACCGTCGAGAATTGAATAGTATAACATAGGAAGCTCTTTTATCCACACCGAATACAAAATTGGATTCCTGGCCCAATCAAAAGAATTCCTTTCCTTTATTTCTATATATTCTTTTCCACTCTTTCTTTTCGATAATCTACCGCCTTCCTTGTACAATCATCTGATGATGTATCATCTGACTGCTTTTCCACTTTCACCGTTTACAAATAGTTTACAAATAAACCCCAACAAAAAATGGAAAGGAAAAAATAAATAAAAAAGGCTATCCTTGGGAATGAAATTCTTTCATTTGTATTCCCTTTCACAGAAAATGGAGGGATCAATTGATGTATTTTTTTTTTATTGTATCCGTCGGGACTGACGGGGCTCGAACCCGCAGCTTCCGCCTTGACAGGGCGGTGCTCTGACCAATTGAACTACAATCCCAGGGCAATAAAGAAAAGTGTACAGCATAGATATTCTTATGATTTCATTCAAGCCATTTTCTATTTAAATTTTAGATTCGAATCGCCGTGTTGTAACAAACAAAGGCGCGAGTGATATATTGATATCCATACGGGTATGCGCTTTAGTGAGAGCAACGCGGATTACTAGTTACTAGTAATCCTTTCGTTATTGCCAAATCGATCGATAATCAATTTTAAAATGAAAAAAAAAAAAGAGTCTTTTTTCTTTACTTTACTCTTTCTTTTCATTAAACTTTATACTTAATGATCCTGATATGAATCTAGATCATTATCAAGGTCAGAATTTATGGGAACAAATAAATAGAACAAATAAAAAACAAATAGCGGTAGGGATGGATATATCAGAAAATTGGACTTTTTTTATTCTTCCCTAATTTTTTTGTTTGGCTTTTCTGGAAAACAAAATACAAAAAAATGGGCATTTTATGTTATGGCGGATCAGCGAATTATTGGGCCGAGCTGGATTTGAACCAGCGTAGACATATTGCCAACGAATTTACAGTCCGTCCCCATTAACCGCTCGGGCATCGACCCAGGAAGAATCAATTATAGGTTTATTGATAATCCATGATCAACTTCCTTTCGTAGTACCCTACCCCCAGGGGAAGTCGAATCCCCGCTGCCTCCTTGAAAGAGAGATGTCCTGAACCGCTAGACGATGGGGGCATATTTGCCTGACCGACATCATACTATGCTCATAGTATGAACAGTTTTTTGAAATTGTCAATATAATGGAATGATATGACTAGATCCGAAAGCTTTTTCCATCTTTTATGATTTTCCATTTTTGATTCATGATTTATACTCATAAATCATTCATTTGAATCGCCACTCTATTCTATATAGAAATAAATTAGATATAGAAATAAATTAGATAAATTCAATCTATTATATTATTATATTATATAAATCGATATTATAAAAAGAAACTAGATTATATTAATAATACAAAGTATAAGATCCTTTCGGGAAGTGATTGGTCTGACATAAACATAAAAAGGGGAGTTAAACTTCATTTCTTCCACTTTCATTCTTCATTTCTTCCACTTTCATTCATTGATTCACTCATTATTAAGATTAAGACGAGACAGGCGTATTTCTATCTCACACTAAGCCAGGAAATTAACAAAAAGTAAATCTGGAATTTTGGGAAGAGGGAGCAAGAAGTTATCGAAAATTATGTGTGTTTTTTTTTTTTTCTAAAAATTGGG
>NW_028323042.1:115000-116955 GCF_047325235.1 Durio zibethinus | reverse complement strand
CCTTCCCATGGATTATTGTCCCAACAAATAAGTAATTGTAGGGGTGAAATCTTGATATAATTCGAAAAAGCGAGGAGTAAGTCCCAAGCCATAAAATAAGAAAAAAAAAATACACAATTCTCATGTTTATAGGATTAAACAAAGGGATTCGCAAATAAAAGTGCCAATGCTACAACCAGCCCATAAATTGTTAAAGCTTCCATAAAAGCCAAACTAAGCAATAAAGTACCTCGTATTTTTCCCTCTGCCTCGGGTTGTCTCGCGATACCTTCTACAGCTTGGCCCGCAGCAGTACCTTGACCAACTCCAGGTCCAATAGAAGCAAGCCCGACAGCCAACCCAGCAGCAATAACGGAAGCGGCAGAAACCAGTGGATTCATGATAAGTTCCTCGCACCAAAATAAAGAAATGGTTAATGATACAATCATCCAATGAATTTTTACTTAATTATATTATTCCATCACTAAGATTCAACCTGCCCAAGTAACTAAGAACTCCGAATGGAAGTGAGAATATTATTGAACCGTCAGAACTATTTCGATATCTTTTTTTTAGTTCCTATCCACTGGATTTTTTTGAATCCGCGCATACTTTGTTCTTCCATTTCTTTTTTTCTAACCCATTCTTTGCTTTGAATTCTTCGTTTTGTCTTTATTTTATCTCTTTATTCATTCAATTCAGAGTCAAAGACGAAACAGAAGAACTTCTATTCTTCTATTGGAATCCCTATCTAAATCCACAGTAGTAGGGTGGATTAGATATATTTTGAGTTCATATATAACTAGTCAATATCTAATATCCCATATACATGTGTTTCTTACATAACGTAAACCAACTATTCATATCTTAGATTCAATCGGATTCTAGAATTATTCCTCAAAGGATGGACAAGAGTTGGCTTATAGCCATTAGATTCCATATACCTAATTCTACCCCCCCTTTTTTTTCTAATCATTTTTTATATCGTTTTTTGTCAATTCGTCCCTTCCTTTTATTTATCATTATCTCACACGGATACAATCTAAATAAATAGACGAATTCATTAGACCAAATCATTGCATAAAAATAAAAAATCAATATCAATATTTGATTGAGCTAAGTTCATGCAATTTATTTTATTATTTATTAAAATTTTCTTTTGGTCAATCGTTGCATTGAATGAAATCGACTGAAATGGGAATCATTCTATAGAAAGAACAGCTTTTTTTAAATCATAGACCCTAAATTGATACCATAAGAATTCCTATTCAAATTAGGACTCATAATATTGAAATTGAATAAACCAAAACAATATCAATATAAAGATAATATTCATTGAAGGGAAATAGGATATAAATATAAATAAAAAAAAAATGGACCAAACCAAAATTTTAGGAAAAAGTTAGATTAGATCTCTTTCCTTTTTTTTTTATTACAATTCTCTAATATCATAATCTTTTTTGTTATTACTCTAGACCGTCGTATTTGTATATTTATGGTCCCTAAGTAAATAGATTATCTTGAGTTGCGCATACATTGCATTGGACTAAGCTAAGCTAAAAAAAAAAAGGCTAGACTATTTCAAAAACAAAAACTAGTCAATGATGACCCTCCATGGATTCGCCTATATAAGCCGCAGCTAAAGTTGCAAAAATAAGAGCTTGAATCCCACTTGTAAATAATCCAAGGAACATGACAGGTATAGGAACGGCTGAAGGTACTAAAGAAACAAGAACAACAACTACTAATTCATCAGCTAATATATTCCCGAAAAGTCGAAAACTAAGTGATAGGGGTTTTGTGAAATCTTCTAAAATGTTAATGGGTAAAAGAATTGGAGTTGGTTGAATGTATTTACTGAAATACCCTAATCCTTTTTTGGAAAGACCCGCATAGAAATATGCTACTGACGTGAGTAAAGCTAAAGCAACAGTAGTATTTATATCATTCGTGGGTGCGGCTAACTCTCCATGAGG
>NW_028323042.1:97500-107500 GCF_047325235.1 Durio zibethinus | reverse complement strand
TCGTAATCGTAAGAAAGTAGGTTTTTTAGCGATGGGCCTAGCAAAAGCAAAATTAGGATAGGGCCCTACAGGATCTCTCCCCCCCCCCCTCAAAATCGGACATGAGAGTTTCCTCTCATCCGGCTCAAGTAGTTACACCAAATAAAGATAAAGAAAGGAGTTCTCGCTTTCAAATTCTAGAACCCCCCCCAAAAAAAGGTCTACTCTTTACTCAAGTTCCAAAGAAACATTTCATTGATTCATTCTTCTTTTATTGATTTATATTTTCTTAATTCTTTATTCAATTCGAAATTAGGACATAAATGAAATGTGAAATTCTTGAGTAGTCTACTTCCCCTCGAATGATGAATCCTCTTAAATTAAAGGAGTGTCATAAGGGATTTACTTGTCTATGTACCCTTCCATTCGATCTCTTAGGTCCTGCCTTACCTTACCTCGACGGTTATACCACGATGCCCTTAACTTAAAGCCTAAGCCTATATGCGATGTATAGACTCCTGCAACCATGACATATTTGTTTACTTGAACATAATTTCATTTCTTTCTAAAAGAACTAAAAGAAATGAGAATGGTTAATTCCACAAAAGAAAGAAGTCTTTTTTTTTCACGAGGTACAACTCAAAATTCCTATTTATTTATTTTTACTGACTCGACCATAGACCAATTCCCTTTTTATTTGGGAGTATTGAATACACCCATAATTCTGAGCTTCATGTTACTCCTCCCAAGAGACATGTCATGTCAGATCCAGGGCATCCCAATTCGATTGAATGGGATGACAGTTTCTCATTGCTAATCGGTAAAATCATAATTTCGATCAAATCACACATCGCAGTATACTAGACCCTCTAATTCTTTAAGAGGTTTATCTAAAAGATTGGCGATATAACTAGGACGACGTTTCAAATACCATACATGAGTTACTGGACATGCCAGTTTTATGTATCCCATTTGATATCTTCGTATCCGATAATCAACAAATTCAACTCCGCATTGTTCACAAAATTTAGGGCCCTGCTTTTCATTTCCAATTACTCGATAATTTCCACAAGCGCAAATTCCACTTTTTATAGGTCCAAAAATTCTTTCACAAAATAATCCATCCTTTTCCGGTTTATTGGTTTTGTAATGAAAAGTATAGGGTTTTGTCACCTCTCCAACGGTTTCTCCATTAGGTAGGATTTTATTGGCCCAAGCACTTATTTGTTGGGGAGAAACTGAGCCAATTCGGAGTTGTTGATGTTTATATCGGTCGATCATAGAAGACAAATTCTGATTCATTCCGATTAAGCTTCCTTCCTATTAATCTGGAAGTTCTTCTCAGATACAAGGAAATGATTCAGTTCCAGAGCCAAAGATCGTAATTCTCGGACGAGCAATCGAAAAGATTCTGGAGCATTTTCAGGTTTAGGTATTGTTCCTCCAATGATCATAGTACCAAGTACTTCTTGGCGAGCTCTAATATGATCAGATTTATAAGTAAGCATTTCTTGTAAAATATGAGCAACACCAAATCCCTCTAGAGCCCAAACCTCCATTTCTCCTACCCGTTGTCCTCCTTGCTTGGACCTTCCTCTAAGTGGTTGTTGTGTAACAAGTGTATAATGTCCACTGGAACGCCCATGTATTTTATCATCAACTTGATGAATTAATTTCAAGATATAAGGTTTTCCTATTATAACAGGTTGTTCAAAAGGGTCCCCCGTTCTTCCATCAAATAGTCTGCTTTTTCCTGGATACTCGGGTTCAAATACCCATGGATTCGCTGTTTGCTTACCGGCTTCATATAATTCGGAAAACACTAGTTTTCTCGAAGCCTCTTGTTCATATCTCTCATCAAACGGTGCTATTCGATAATGTCTATCTAGTAGACTCCCTGCTAACCCAAGCGAGCATTCAAATATCTGTCCCACATTCATTCGTGAAGGGACTCCTAATGGGTTGAAGACCATATCAACAGGTCTTCCGTCTTGCAAATAAGGCATATCCTGTCTAGGTAAAATTTTGGAAATGATACCCTTATTTCCATGTCTTCCGGCTACTTTATCGCCTACTTTCATTTCGCGTTTCTGTGAAATATATACACGAATCGTTTCCGGATTATAACTAGAACCCCCTTTTTTCTGGATCCATCTCACATCGATGACTCGACCCCTCCCACCTATAGGTAATTTTAGACAAGTTTCCTTTGAAGTGGATACCTGAATCCCAAGTATGGCCCGTAATAATCTATCTTCTGGAGCATATGATGATTCTTTCGCCACCTGAGGCGTTAATTTACCTACTAAAATATCGCCCGTCTCCACCCAAGATCCCAGCATCACAATTCCATTTTTGTCTAAATTGCGGAGTAAATGGGCTTCTAGGTGCGATATTTCGTTAGTGATTCTTTCAGGACCTTGGCTTGTCACATGAGTCTGAATTTCATATTTTCGTATGTGAAAAGAAGTATAAATATCTTCATATACTAGACGCTCGCTAATGAGTACCGCATCCTCAAAATTGTAACCTTCCCATGGCATATAAGCTACTAATACGTTTTTGCCCAAAGCGAGTTCGCCACCAACCGTAGCGGCACCATCCGCTAAAATCTGTCCCTTTTTAATGCATTTACCCCGCTGAACCCGGGGAGTTTGATGCATACAAGTATTTTTGTTGGAACGTTGATACATAACTAATGGAATGCTTAGAGTATCCCCATTACCCGATAAAATAATCTTGTCAGTATCGGTAGAAATGATCTTTCCCTCTTGATCGGCTATAGCGGGAACCCCTGAATCTAGAGCCAATTGGCGTTCCAACCCAGTTCCAACAATGCACTTCTCGGAACGCGAAAGCGGAACTGCTTGGCGTTGCATATTAGAACTCATTAAAGCCCGATTCGCGTCATTATGCTCGATAAAAGGAATGAGGGAAGCTCCCATAGAAAAATATTGAAAAGGAAAAATACTTCGAAGATGAACTTGTTCCCATGCAATAGTCAGGAATTCTTGGCGGTATCGAGCCGGAACAACCTGTTCTTCCTGAATACCCTGATTCAAGGCCAAAGAATTTCCTGCCGCTACCATATAATATTCATCTCGACTTGGGGATAAATAAAGCATCTGTGCTTTTTTTGATCTCTCAAATATTTTATAAAATGGACTTTCTAGAGACCCCCAACGACCAATCCTGGCATGAATTGCTAAGGATCCAATAAGTCCAACATTGATTCCTTCAGACGTGTCAATTGGGCAAATGCGTCCATAGTAACTAGGATGGATATCTCGTATCCGAAAATTAGCAGTTCGCCCGGTCAATCCTCCGGGGCCCAAATAACTCAATTTTCTCCCATGAACTATTTGTGTCAATGGATTTGTTCGATCCAAAACTTGAGACAATGGGTGTAATCCGAAAAAGGATTCATAAGTGGTTGTTAATGGAGTCGAAGTTACCAAATTCTGAGGAGTCGGTATCAATTTATGCCTAATTGCTCCGCATATAGTTCCTCTAACTACATTTTCTAAACGAACCAGAGCCAATCCGAATTGATCTTGTAAGAGATCCGCTACAGAACGAATACGCTTATTTTTCAAATGATTCATATCGTCAAGTGTACCCATTCCAAATTTCATTCCAATCAAATGATCCGCAGCTGCCAATATATCTCGCGGTAACAAAAATGTATTGTTCTGAGGTATATTAAGATTCAGTCTCTGGTTCATATTTCGTCGACCAATCCTTCCTAATTCACATCTTTGCTGAAAGAATTTCTTTTGTAATTCCTTACACAAGGATTCAGAAAATACCGGATCCCCGCCTACACAAGAAAATTGTTGATAAAACTCCAAAATGGCATTTTCTTTTGACCCAATTTTTTTTTTTTCCTTATCGGTCAGGAAAGACAAGAAAATTTCAGGGTAGCAAACATTCTCTAGAATTTCTCTTAGATTCGAACCCATAGCTGATGATAGAACTAGAATAGATATTTTCTGTTTCCTACTTACACGAGCCCATATCCTTGCTTTTCTATCAATCTCTAATTCGAACCTCCCCCCCCAATCTGATATTATGGTACCAGTATAGACCGAAATTCCGTTAGGATCCAATTCTGATCGATAATAGATACCGGGGCTTTGCAATATTTGATTGATCACAATTCTGTATATTCCATTTACTATAGAAGTTCCGAGGGAGTTCATTAAAGGAATGTTTCCAATAAAAATTGTTTGTTCTTGCATATCCTTACTGGTTTTCAAAATTAATCCTGCGGATACATATAATTTAGAAGAATATGTGAGTGATTCATATACAGCATCCCTTTCTTTTATCAACGGTTCCACCAATTGATATGTTTCCACAAATAATTGAAATTCAATTTCTTGATCTGTATCTTCAATTTTTGGAAACTTATCAAGTTCTTCTGTTAAGCCCCGATCCATGAACCCACAAAATCCTTCAAATTGTATCTGATTCAACCCAGGTATTGTATACATTTCCCCATTTTCATTCCCGAGCATTTTGAATTTCCCATTTATCAAAAAAATCCCATTCTTTTCTCATTCTTCATCGAATCATATGAATCGATCTAATAATGATGGAATTGAATTTCTATTCTGTTTACTGAATCACATGAAATTTTATCTAACTCCATATACCATATAATATATATGGAATGTATGAAATGCGTATGAACGGAAGAAGAAAAATTATACTCAAATTTTAATTTATATTTATAACAAACAGCTACATAAAAGAATTGATAAATGCCATTTAGCCTTATGGAGTTTTGTATAGAATATCAAAAAAAAAAATAATAATTCAATTTCTACCATTATTATGATATTCCATATTCCAATCCGATTGAATACCAGAAAAATGAAATGAATTCCTGATTTGATCTGTTCGTTGAGATAAAGACAAAATAATCATAAAATATATATCGGGAGAGAGTTGATTTTTCTAGCACTTAATTTTTTCATAGATTCCATTGTTCTGTTCAAAAAATGATTCGCAGAGAAGAGAGATGTTTTTACCCATTTTTTAGTTTTTTATTTTTTAGTAGAATATTTAGAATATGATTGAAGTGCGTACGAAAAGAGGGCTTGTATTTATTAAACATATGCAGATATAGCATTTCTATTTATATATGTCTTTCCTCTTTTCTTTTTATTCCATTATAGCTCTCTAGTGGAGACAACACATGGCGTGCTCTATCAAAAATTCTATTTTTTCTTTAATTTTAATCTATTCAATGAAAAATTGAAACACGATAATTTCTTGCTGATTCCCTATGGACATCATATCTAGATAGATAAAATACCTCATTAGATAACTAGAGCTGTGTAACAACTTATGTTCGGGGGTTTACATAGACTCATAATTGCTGTTATATTATTATAATATAATTTATAATTATATAATTTATAATTGAAATTAAGAAAGTTTTTTTATTGAATTGAAAAATTGAAAAAAAAAATCAATACTAATTAGTTATGTATCCATTTTTATTTTCTTATACCATTAGAGAAAGACAAGTGAAGAAGAATCGTCCATAAATTTGCCGTCAATAGTTAATAGTTAATGGTTCCAATTTTTTTGTCCTGCATTTTTACTTTTGTAACTGAGAATCCACATTTTCTTTTTCAATAGAAAAGAAAAAAGAAAGGGAAAGTTTTTGTTTTTAGATATTGTGTGTCTTGAGATACTATAACCAATTGAAGGTATGGATCCAATCTAAAAATAAAAAGGGGATACTCTCATTTTTTTGTTTGTAGCCTTTTGGCGACATGGCCGAGCGGTAAGGCGGGGGACTGCAAATCCCTTATTCCCCAGTTCAAATCCGGGTGTCGCCTGATCAACAAAAAACGCGAAATCCTATATTCTGTTTTGCTGATATAACTCGACCAATTTTCTCCGGCAAAAACAAGTGTAAGAAAAGGACTCTTGATACTTTCTTGATTATAAACTTGATTATAAACTTCCGGAGGTTTTGTTTTCTAAAGTGTTGTAAATCCTTACGTCTAGGATTCAAGGAAAAACTAGAGTAGTGGAAGGGAATGAGTAAATCTTGATATGGTAGCCCCTCCCCTACTAATAGAGGGGCTACTATCGGAGTCTTGAATTAGATTGGATAACGGGAGTGTTTAATTAACTAATGAATGGTTGTAGAAGGGTTGGAAGATACTTTGTATACAGACTGATGAAAGTCTCTGAGTGTTCAGGCATCCAATCAATATTAGATTGGATGGATAATTGGCTTTTACTTAATAAGGGACACCAAAAGAAAGAAGAAGTCTTATTATTGCTACATGTGAGTAACATTCTTTTGATACTTCCAAAAGTGTTACTGCGTATTTTGCTTGTGCTTAATGGTTCTCGATTTTACTAGAAATCATATAAGAACTTGTTATAAGCGGATTTATTGAAGTGTTTCATCAACGGTGGTGTGTCAGAATTCCCTTTTCCTTTTGACTCTGCACCGGTAATTCCACTATTATTAGTGAACAATAATGGAAAAATTCCTTCCTATTTGTTTCATATTCATAGAAATTAGGGGACATAATACACATGGATATAGTAAGTCTTGCTTGGGCTGCTTTAATGGTAGTCTTTACATTTTCCCTTTCACTCGTAGTATGGGGAAGAAGTGGACTCTAGGGGTACTTCTAATTGGGTTGAGGAATCAAACCGTATCAATTGTTTTCTAGATCGTTTTGCAAAGCCTTTTTAACTATTTTATTAGTCTTCATTTCGAAATTCTTGGATTCTAGTGGAGTAATGTATTCTATGAATAATACCCTTTCAATCAAAATCAAACAAACATTTCAATAATTCCCATGTTCGTATTTCGAAAGTAAAAGGGATACGGATGATAGGCAATTTATTAAAAAAAAAAAAGAATTCTTCCTAAATTTTCTATTTTGATGAACCAGCTCTTACCAGAGTTATATATGGACAATGAGGGACAAGGAACCCCCCCCCCTTTTTTTTTTCTGTATTTGTTTGTTTTTATTTCCTTCCCTCTTTACTGTTACTGTTCAAAGAGAAAAAAAGTAGTTCTTTTATTTAATAAGATCTTGCCTTAGTGTAGTCACATATTGCACACTTACCCCCTGTTTTATTTATTATTTTAGGAATTTTATTTATGCCATGCTTTATTGACTCATTTCATATCATGGATCAAAGAAAAGAAGTTAAATTAAAAATCGGTTCCATGAAATGAAAGAATTAGAAAATCGTAAGACTTGCCTTTCAATTATTTCAGATTGATTGAAATCAACACAAATAAAATAGATCAAGCGAAGAAATAAAATTGAGATACTATGTACATTACATATATTTCATTACATATATTTAATTGATATCGACATGTATGAAGATACATATTGTAGATTCATCTATATTAAGCTTGTATCTTTATACATTACAATAATAGATATGGATAGTATGGTAGAAAGATTCATATTTTTTTTCTACCATACTATCGAGTTTGATAGGATACTGCTGATTCTAGTCCATTCATTTTATTTAATTTATTTAAGACGTGAAATTGGAATCCTTTTTTTCTTAAATCCTTGATAAAAAGTCAAGTTTCATTCAAATTAATCACTTTGACTGACAGTTTTTACGTATATTATAAGTAAAAAGGCGGTAGGAACTAGAATGAACAGCGCTGTAGCAATAAATGCGAGAATATTTACTTCCATAATTTCATTGTTTTTTTTACTTCGCAATAACTCGGGATTTAATCCCATAGAGATGATAAATTTGTCGCTTGTAAATTCAATGCGATGACTTACATTTCAATGACATCGAATCGGATCAATATCATGAATAACAATATCTAAGCTATCAAATCGATTCACCGTCGAGAATTGAATAGTATAACATAGGAAGCTCTTTTATCCACACCGAATACAAAATTGGATTCCTGGCCCAATCAAAAGAATTCCTTTCCTTTATTTCTATATATTCTTTTCCACTCTTTCTTTTCGATAATCTACCGCCTTCCTTGTACAATCATCTGATGATGTATCATCTGACTGCTTTTCCACTTTCACCGTTTACAAATAGTTTACAAATAAACCCCAACAAAAAATGGAAAGGAAAAAATAAATAAAAAAGGCTATCCTTGGGAATGAAATTCTTTCATTTGTATTCCCTTTCACAGAAAATGGAGGGATCAATTGATGTATTTTTTTTTTATTGTATCCGTCGGGACTGACGGGGCTCGAACCCGCAGCTTCCGCCTTGACAGGGCGGTGCTCTGACCAATTGAACTACAATCCCAGGGCAATAAAGAAAAGTGTACAGCATAGATATTCTTATGATTTCATTCAAGCCATTTTCTATTTAAATTTTAGATTCGAATCGCCGTGTTGTAACAAACAAAGGCGCGAGTGATATATTGATATCCATACGGGTATGCGCTTTAGTGAGAGCAACGCGGATTACTAGTTACTAGTAATCCTTTCGTTATTGCCAAATCGATCGATAATCAATTTTAAAATGAAAAAAAAAAAAGAGTCTTTTTTCTTTACTTTACTCTTTCTTTTCATTAAACTTTATACTTAATGATCCTGATATGAATCTAGATCATTATCAAGGTCAGAATTTATGGGAACAAATAAATAGAACAAATAAAAAACAAATAGCGGTAGGGATGGATATATCAGAAAATTGGACTTTTTTTATTCTTCCCTAATTTTTTTGTTTGGCTTTTCTGGAAAACAAAATACAAAAAAATGGGCATTTTATGTTATGGCGGATCAGCGAATTATTGGGCCGAGCTGGATTTGAACCAGCGTAGACATATTGCCAACGAATTTACAGTCCGTCCCCATTAACCGCTCGGGCATCGACCCAGGAAGAATCAATTATAGGTTTATTGATAATCCATGATCAACTTCCTTTCGTAGTACCCTACCCCCAGGGGAAGTCGAATCCCCGCTGCCTCCTTGAAAGAGAGATGTCCTGAACCGCTAGACGATGGGGGCATATTTGCCTGACCGACATCATACTATGCTCATAGTATGAACAGTTTTTTGAAATTGTCAATATAATGGAATGATATGACTAGATCCGAAAGCTTTTTCCATCTTTTATGATTTTCCATTTTTGATTCATGATTTATACTCATAAATCATTCATTTGAATCGCCACTCTATTCTATATAGAAATAAATTAGATATAGAAATAAATTAGATAAATTCAATCTATTATATTATTATATTATATAAATCGATATTATAAAAAGAAACTAGATTATATTAATAATACAAAGTATAAGATCCTTTCGGGAAGTGATTGGTCTGACATAAACATAAAAAGGGGAGTTAAACTTCATTTCTTCCACTTTCATTCTTCATTTCTTCCACTTTCATTCATTGATTCACTCATTATTAAGATTAAGACGAGACAGGCGTATTTCTATCTCACACTAAGCCAGGAAATTAACAAAAAGTAAATCTGGAATTTTGGGAAGAGGGAGCAAGAAGTTATCGAAAATTATGTGTGTTTTTTTTTTTTTCTAAAAATTGGGTTCGGTGGACAAAGCAAATCTCTTCATCACATGTTTCGATAAAATATATTGGATCCATGTCGAATTGCTAAGGTACATCTATTAATCAAATCAAATAAATGAATTTCGTTCTGTTCTGATAAGCCAATTATGATCGGCCTTGAAACAATTCATTGCATTGATATTTATCAAATCCAATATCAATAAACCCATTTTACCCTCTACACGTTAAGTAAATTAGAATTCTCATTCCTGAATGAGCTACTAGCCACTATGAGTCTACTGCATATACTTATATATATATAACTTATACTTATATATATATATATAAATAGATCTTATCGATTCATTCAGTAATTGAATCGAACGGCCCTTTTAACTCAGTGGTAGAGTAACGCCATGGTAAGGCGTAAGTCATCGGTTCAAATCCGATAAGGGGCTTTTGGCTTTTTTTTTCATAAAACTCCAGTGAAATAGTAGTATTCATATTTAAACGAA